>NC_091685.1:115705681-116008712 GCF_041296265.1 Equus caballus | reverse complement strand
GGAGCGAAACCTGCAATTTAGAAGGACATGGGCTATGTGGCCAGAGAGTACATCACAGAATAAAAACTGGGAAACCATTATCAAAGTGAGAAACGGATAGTTTGGAGGCAACCAAAATGTCTATTATAATTTCAAAAATTTAAATTGTTGATCAAAGATATCAGAATATCTTTTGAAAGATAGCTTTTGACTTTGAGTTATCCCTAGAGATTTAGTGATGGGTTACATACCTTGATGGATATTAATTTAGTAAACACTATATGCATAACCATTTAATAAACAGAAAATATGTAGAATATTTTAAGCCTGGAAAGAGTCACAGGTAGTATGTTGGAGGCAGTATAGTTCCACATTAGGAAAAATATTGGATTTGAATCTTGAGGCTAGTAAACCTGAATTCTTGTCCAAGATCTGAAATTAACTAGCTTTTTCTCCTCCACTTCCTCCTCTTTAAATTGATGTGTCTGAATTCTATTCTGTAAATAAGGGTGCTAGACTCCAGCTTCAAAGTGATGCAATAAAGTCTCAATCTTTTGAACATTTTGAAGCCAACTGTAAACGAGGAGAATGAGAAAATAAAATTCCATAGCTAATAAAACCAATAACATGTAAAATATAAACTACAATATATGTGAAGAAAGGCTGCTAAGAGCATTGCAATTTGGCTCAGTTAAGGAAAGGGAGTAAATGCTAATTATTATTGATCTTGGGCAAGTTAGCAGAGACATGAATTTTACAGAATAGTTTACATATTTACTCAGGAATAAAACCAAAGCTTCCTTGTTTGGGAAAATATAAGCAGAATGTTTGGGCTGGCTACAGAAGCTTCCCTGAAACTATTTGCCACTGCAAAATGACAGTGAATATGGTGCTAAAAGAAGATAAATGTAGATACACATGGAGAAATGGCAGTGGATATGCTGCTCAATGAAGACGTATGTACACTCATTTTCTTTGCAAGTGACACATTTCAGTGTGACTGAGCAAGGACAAAGCATAGAAAAATCAGCATCACAGCAACTATACTCGATCAGTTAAAGATAAATAAAGGCATATTATGAAGACACATTCTCAGGGAGATTTAATGCCAACAGGAAAGAGATCTACACCTAAAGGCGGAATGGTGATGAGAGATTAAGTACAAAGTATTAAGAAAGTATTTGAAGTCATGTTTTAATAAAACTGAAAATTAGTAAAATATAAATTAACAATCTTACTATATGAAAGCAGTAAGGTGTTCATGAATAAGTTTATATTAAATCAAAATAGCAATGCTATAATAGTTTAAAATAGTGATAATGAGAAATCAACATTAATATGTGAGGCAAATAAAGAATATTAAATATTTCCAGTATTTAAAATAAAAAAAAAGAAACATGCATCTAACTCATGGAAATTAGAAAAAGAAAAAATCTTTGGAAAACTATAAGAAGGATCTGATAGAAGTAGTAAACAAAACTGAATTATAAAAAGAGTACCACTGAGAATTACAATATCAAGCAGTTTAAACATCCCGTAGTTTATACATGTACAAAGTGAAAAAAGGGATACAATCGCAAATCTGAGAAGACTAAACAAACTATGGAAAATATAAAATTATATGTCAAATATTTGAAAATACAAAAGACGTGAATAATTCTCTAAGATAAAACACATATCTTAATATATATCAACACCAAAAAAAGCAAATTTTTGACTAAGAAATACCTACCCAAATAGTTCCTAAATTATCCTCATCACGAGACTCTTCTGGCGTGCTTGTTACAAACCTTCCCCTGCAGATTCTGCCCTGGTGAGGAAGGGGGAGCCTGGGAGTCAGAATTTTCCACGCGCACTCTGCTGAACATTCTAATCAAGAATGTTTGTGAATCTTGCCCAAACAAAGCTGCCAGGTCTAGAGTTCTTTACAGATGAATTATAAAGTTTCCACAACTGTTTCTTTCATAAGCTGCATGAGCTTTTTCAGAGGCTGCAAAAAGGAAGAAACCTGTTACTTTTTGTGAAACTATATAATTCTGTCATTAAAATACGTCAGCCATGCAAAGGAAATGGAAAGCAAACTAGAAAAGACAAGAGTTTACTGACTTTTATTAGTAGCTTATGCCTGAGTGGAAAATCTTTTGACACTGTTAAGTTCAGAAATATTAGAATATTTGCTTCATATAAGACGGACCCCAAAAGTGAAAACCAAAGAAAGGGGAGGAAGAGATTAACGAAACCAAACAATAATATCTGGAAACTGTTTTTTCAACAAGATAGGCTCTTACTGCAGTAGCTGGGGTTTGCATTTCCTAAGAAAATTTGGGGAAAGGATTACCTATCACATTGGCGTGTAATTCCTATTGGCTTCAACAAGCTGCCTTAATATCAGTAAAGCAAGGTATTAAAGCAAAGGCAGATGAAGCCAGTTTTCATATTATTTTTGAAATAAGTGTAAAGCATTAAAGGTTCATATCTGGAGCATAGATGCGTCAGTCTATCTACAAATTTTCAAAGTAAGAGAGAAAATGTACTTACATTGGTATTCACAGTACAGAGAAACAGTTGCAATAGGAATAATATTAAAAGTTGATTTAGCATCTATTTTCAAGAGATATAAATCCTTTATGACTTTAGAGACATTGTTTTTGATTTTTAAAAAATAGACCAATATTTATGGCTAATAGACCATTATTGTGCCTCTACGGCCCTCGAGAGAAAAACCTTTTTTTTCTGCATTGGTTGTAGAAACAAAGATACAAATGCAACTGGCTTGACTCACCCAGCTGGTTATTGTGACAGTCTTCTCCAGCTTTTAAAAAATTTAGCTGATTTCTCTCTGACATCAGGACACATTTTCACCTCAACTTCCTTCCCTGAGAGGAACATGTTGGCCTCAATCTTCATTTGCCAGCTTCTATCCATCAAATCCTAATCATCCTCTTAGATTCAGATATTGCTACATGTAGAGGAATACATGCGATATTGATTAAGCGTATGTATACTATGCATGGATGTAATGTGTTAGTGCTCTTAGGTCAACAAACCACAACTTGGTTAAAAGGAACACATTGAGAATTCAGCGAAGGAGGGCGGTTTCCACACACTACATCCATGTGCCATGCAACAAGGATGAGGTTTTATGTTACATGCTCTCAAAACTACCTTATATAGAACATTTATTTGTAGCACATGCACACACAGATTTAGATCTTTAAAAATAAGAGATGCAACAGAATATTAAAAATGACTTGGAAATTTATAATTTCCCTAGATTAGGAAGCATATTATCTGTATTCATATTTTCATAGACTGGTTTGCTAACAATGACTTTGTGACCATCAACAGAAATATTTGGGAAGAGGCAAAGTTTATGGGAATACATCTGTTATCTTGCTGTATGTCAGATATTTGTCCATATATTTATACTACAGCAAACACATCTTTATCATTTGTTACTTTTTAAAATTATTTCTATTGTCATATTGGGATTCTCTGGGTTGGCTGGAGAAAATTGCTGCAAAGAGAATGTCATTTATGAACTTCCAGTTATATAGATCATTCTCTAAAAAGGATTACTTTAATCACATTACAACTATGTTTTATTTATTCAAAGCTGTTAAAGCATATGTTTTTCATAATAAATACCTTAACTAATGTGAATATTCCTTTATTGCAAAAAGGTGTAAATAAACTAGTCATATAAAAAAGTACTTAAGCATCATTTTATACAAAATAGCATATATAACTATGTTATTATTTTATGTATTTATGTGATTATAATTCATTTTGTAGCCACACATAAAATCTATCTCTACGTAGGAATATAAACTGAAAAAATTTTTGGCTTTTGTGATTATAAGAGTAACATTTTCAAATTCTTGTGTTATAAGCCTTCCTTGGGATATGTTCTTTGTGTAATTTGAGGAATTCAGTTTAGTTAATGAAAATGCTGTCATTAACCTTAAAGAGATATCACATAAACACATTTACAACAGAAAAACAGCATCCTGTCAGTGTTGTGATGAGAATAGCATGTCATAGTTTTATACATTATAAAATAATGTGAAGCAGAGCTTATTAACATTTCGTCCCAATTGTTTAGTTTGACAAGCTTGTCACAATTGCCCTGGCACATGCTCACCTGCTGTTCATGACAAGTCTCTGACACTAACTCATAATTGCTTGGGAAAAATTAGCAGTTGGCCTTTAGCTACCAACCTCAACTGGATTTATAAAGTTAATGTTCTAAGGGCTATCTTTTTTCTAGTTTTAGATAAGCAAGACATGATAAAAAATTAGATTATAAATAGAATGCATAAATGCATGCCTACGTTGGAACCAAAGTCATAATGGAAACGTGTCAAGCATACTTCCAGGTTTATACAATTAATAGAGTATGGTAGTTTGTTTATGAACTGGCCATGACAGATAATTCGACATGGTTAGCTTTACAAGCTGCCATTTGCAAGTTACAATTCAATTGCCACTTCAAAGCTTCATCCTTCACTGTGAAATTTTCTCCTGAATCATATATACCTATATCGCTGATTTTTCCTTCTAGTTGTTCTTATTCTAAGTGAAATATTTCCTTCTTTTAAAGATGAAATTCACATTTTTTATCTTCTGCCTCAGTATAGGCAAACATGAATCATGACAATTAATTAAGATCAAAATGAATATTTCATATTCAATGAGATTGAAAATTAACATAATATGAGACAAGACAGAGATAGAGGCCTAAGAAATTTTGTGGGATCAAAAGAATACTAGGTTAAGAATTTCTACCCAGAAATAAGTGAAATTTAGAAAACAATTTAATTTTAAGCTTCCTATCTCAATGACAATCTGGAAAAACGAATTGGATCTGCATAATTCTCACTCTCTGAAGTACTATAATTATTCTATGCAATTAAAAATTTTTACAAGTTAGTCTACATGTTAAACAACTAAAATTTAATATAGTAGTAGACAGTAAGTGCTTTATTTCTTTATGAGAAATTTAATGATATTTGCCTCAAAGTTTCGTTACCATACGCTTGCTTTGAGATCACATTTGTATATGGAAGTTCAATTAGTTTCCATTTGGTCTCCTGTATCATCTAAACATAAGGCCAAAGTATTTTTTTCTTTACAATGCTGGCGCCTTTTATTTATTCTTCTTTCTTGTTGGACTAGCTGAGATCTTCTCCAAGACAATGTTGAAAAGAAGTGATCAGTTAGAGGGCCCCTTTGTCTTTCTGACAAAGAAAACTTTATTTTATCTTTTATCCATTATTACATTATATTATATTGGTTGATTGACTTTTATATAAATAAGACAACCTCTATTCCTTACCTAAACCCAAACTGGCCGTGATGTGTTATCCTTTTATTCTATTTCTTCTAGAATTGGTTTAAGTATGTATTTTCTCTAAGAAGTTATTCATTTTAACTAAAATTTTAAATATATCAGCATATTATCCATAAGATTTTTAATCACCTGTTTAAATTCACCAGCGTCTATGACTATGTTCTTTCTTGTTCCTAAAATTGTCTATTTTTAATATTTTATTAATTCGTATTGCCAGATGCTTACTATTTTATTAACGAAAAAAAGATGAATTTTAAAAACTTTAGTTTATGCTTGTTTTCTGATTCATTATTTTTATCTTTTCCTTCCTTCCATTTTCTATGAATTCATTTTAACTTTTTAAATTGACTGTTCAGATCATTATCTATTGACCATTCTTCAAATGTTACCCTCTAGTTTCTAATCACTTTAGCTACAATGTATAATTTTTGATGTGAAATATTCTCATCAAGCATTGTAAATTATGCTTTCCTGTTTTGTTAGCTGGAGGATTTCTTTTATTTATTTCCACATAATACTTTTGTTTAGAGAGGATGTTATGTATACCAATACTTCCTACTTTGATTGGAGCCTGCTGCTTGACTAGCACATGGCCAGATTTCATAATGTGACATTTTATCTAGAAAAGAATGGGCATTTTTCCATTTTTGAATGAAAGAGTGTATGTATACCAAGCTTGAAATGTCTACCCTTTTTTTTGGTTGCCATGGAAATGTGCATTTCTGTTTTCCTACTCTGAGGAGGGCAGCTGACTGACAACCCCTCTGCCACCCTTTATGCTCCACCTCTGCATTTGGGCCACAGTTGCCCTTCGCCTGGGACACTTCCAGGCATGGCCTGCACATGGTGGCATCCTAGTGCAGACTGATTCTTTGACTATGCGGACCTCCTCTACTGCACAACTTTGGCTTGAGAACTGTGTTAGTTTCCCAGGGCTGTAACAATTGCCAGAAACCTTGTGGCTTGAAACAACTAAACTTCCTTCTCAATCAGTTCTAGATGCCAGCAGTGCGAAATCAGTGACACCGGACTGAAACCAAGGAGTCAGCAGAGATTCCTCAGGAGGCTCCAGGGAAAAATCGGTTCCCTTCTAGCTTCCATGACTGCTGGCAACCTTGAAACTAGTGCATCACTGCCCACTGCACATGCGTCACTCCAGTCTCAGTCCCAGTGGTCACATCGCCTTCTCCTCTTCTGTGTGCGTCCTCTTTTTTGTCTGCGTGAAACCTCCCTCTGTCTCTTCCGAGGACACATCTGATTGCATTTTTCAAGATATTCTTCTCATCTCAAGATCCTCACTGCAATCACATCTTTTACCATATACAGTAATATTCACAGATTCTTGGGATTAGGGCCTGATAATTTGGGGGGACATTTTTCAGGACACCATAAGGCCCCCTGTTAGCTTGGCCAAAATTTTCTATACAAAGTTACACTTCAAAATAAGACACTTCTGATCCAGTCATTCTTCATTTCTTTACTAATTTCGCAGTTGGCAGATACGCATTCCCATCTGAAGATGCTTTCTGCCCATTCTTGCTTCCTGTCCTTTACCTTTCACTGTCATATCCCTCTGTGAATCTTTTGCCTATCTAAACCTTCTTGGTGTTTACCACTGGCCAATCACAGAACTGGAACAATGAACATATTAACAGAGTGGCCATAATAGCAGAGATGGAGGCTACTTATGGGCTCAAGAGCATGGAATTCTACTTAGAAGTTCAACATAGCCACTGATACTTCTGAATGTCCAACCAGTCTGTAACAAAGACCAATACTGAGAAATTGATATGGCACTACTACTTGAGTAGACAAGTAGTAACAAGTTGACTATATTGGGCATTTTCCATCACAGAAGGTCCAGCATTTTGTTCTCATAAGAATAGATACCTATACTGAATCTAGGTTTGCATTTTCAGCTCACAAAGGCTCACACACCACCACTACCCATGGGCTTATGAAATGCCTAATCCATCAGCATGGAACCTCACACAACATAGCATCTGACCAAGGATCCACCTGACTGTGAAGCAGGCACAGGACAGTGCTTTGCATAGTGCCTCGGATAATAGATCCAGTAAATATTTGCTAAATTAATGAACTGAGTTAGTTTTGTATTCATATGATGTAATGCTATGAAGTGTGTTTATCGGTATGAAAGATAAAAGGTATTCTTTATTGAGTCCAGGCTTTATAATCATTATGTCATTTAATTCTCACACTATCAAAAATGGTTTCCAAATTTAAAAATGAGGAAAATTAAGCACAAATAGATTATATCAATTCCCTAATTCACACAGTTATTAAGAGGAAGAGTATGTTCCTAACTTAGGTTTTTTGACTCCAGGGCTGGTCAGTTACCCATCACTTCTCAGAGAAAACATGATGAGCTTATACGAGGTAGAAATGCTGATCACAATTTGGTGAATGATCTAAATTTGAAGATATTCTTTGAAAATTCAGGCTGCATCATTACATTAGGAAGAAATACAAATAGAACTGACAGTGATGCTCCTAACATCAGAGAAGGCAGAATCTTTAAATAACTATGAAAAATTTTTAAATATATAAATGATTACAAAAGAAGTATATTATGAAGTTTTAGGAATTTAGTCCAAGTACCTTGGTCTTAGCACAATATTATGTACAAGCAAACTTTAACTATGTACACTCAAAAAGTTTTAGCTTCAATACAGTTTTCAAATAGCTAAAATTATTTAACACAGAAGAGAAAATTTATGTAAAATTTCCAATTTGACAATTGCACTTTTGACAAATGCTAAGGTAGAGTTAAAACTGTCAAATAATTACATTATTTTACCTAATATTCTGTCAGGTAGCATGTACTTACTATGCATTTAGTTATTGTCTAAACACACAATAGCAACGGTAATCTTTCATAAATATTTATGTTCATAATTAAAAGTTTGGTTAATATACTAAAACATTTCTGTTTTCTGAAAGACATTTCAGAACCTTTAAAATTTGTGAGTATGTATACACAAGCACACACATATATCAATGGATAAATACAGTCTAAGAAACATTGTTTTAGAAGGAATAGTGTTGCTGGTTGCAGTCTGGGCATATAGTGTAATCACGGGTACTAAAAGTCATCCATGAAATCCCAGAAAGTAGTATCTGGATTGGCCTTGCAGAGATGAAAAGGTCAAAATGCATTATAACGTAATTAAAACAGTAAGTTAAGCAAAATCTTTTCATATTATAAAGGAAAAGAAAAATCTCCACTAAACACATTTCACATAACAATCGTGTGTGACTCTTCGCTCCTTTCCTGTAGTCAGGGTCCTGACATACCAGGACACTTTGGTAAGTATTTTCACATTCAGGGTGGAATTTTTCTGCTGGCTTTTTAAAATTTTATTTCATTTATTTAATTAATTAATTATTTTGAGGAAGACTGGCCCTGAGCTAACATCCTTGCCCATCTTGCTCTACTTTATATGTGGGACGCCTGCCATAGCATGGCTTGATAAGCCGTGAGAAGGTCCATTCCCGGGATCTGAACCGGCGAACCCCGGGCTGCTGAAGCAGAGCATGAAAACTTAACTTCTGCGCCACCAGGCAGCCCCTCTGCCAGGTTTGTTAGAGCAATTTTCGGCATGGTCCTCTTCTCTCCTCCCCTCAGGGTTTCTCAGACTGCCCACGCTCCACACAAATACATTTGGCAGCAACCCAGCAGGCCGTCTCTGAGCAAGGTTGGTCAGCTGGCACCCCTGCAGGCAGTGTCTTGTCAACAGCATGCAGGCAACCTAGTGCTGCCCACACTCCAGAGAGTTCTGCTGGCATCCCGGGTACCCCGTTGCAAAACTTCTCTGTCATCCGGTGATTCCAATCCTCATTCTCCAGTGAGGTGTGAATGGTAGACTTGGTGGGGCCTCTTCTGAGTTTACTCCTTTTTTTGTTGCTCTCCATCAGCCCCAGAGGTAGTGGCTGTCCCCTGCATTTACTATTCTTTTATTCCTTAGAATTTTCTTTATCTCTTTGCGTAGTCAACCCCCTTTACTAGTTAATTAATCCTTACCTTAAGTTTTTGTTGTTTTTCATGTTTTTGCTGTGTTTTCTGCCTCCTGCATGGGGACTCATACAAAATGGAATGAAATTAGTCAAAAATGAAAATTTCTTCGCTACTTGAATTTCTAGGCAAGTGTTTGACAGTTTCATCAGTGAAATCATTTGTTGACTGTAATAGCAAAAAATAATTATTAACTGGGCTTGTAAGAAGAATCTGTGGGTTCCTCCATCTATGGGTCCTATCTTCTATCATTCCCGTGATCTGCTCAGCAGTGCTTTCTGCCATGTTATATACTAAGTGTCATCTAGTACTGTCACTGACACCAATATTTCAGATTGATTCCAGGTCTGTTTCAAGTGTGTTTTAATGTTAGCGAAAAACAAAATGGAATTCAAGATGGATGAGAGGTACACCTTTCCCTTGTTAAGTGATGATACCAGGGATCCAGGAAAGGTATGCAGTAAAAGGGAATCATCAACACTTCTGGACCAGCTTGACACTCAAGCATGGACCAGTGTGGGGACAATGAACCCAGGGATTTCTGCTATAATAGAATATATGCACTCCATGTAAACCTTGCATTCTGCAAAACCTTAAAGTACACAGAGCTTACTGGAAAAATAAAGTTGAGCCAGTCCACTGGAAACTAGTATAATAATTCTGTAACAGAAATACACACACACACACAAAACAACAACAACAAGCAAACAAACACATGCAAGCCTTGGGACTTTGAGGAAAAAACTCCATTAGTGAAGGTAGGCAGCTGTATGGCTGTAGATTTCCTAGTAGGATAATAAGATGCACCCCAAAAATGAAAATTAAAGTGAAAATACTGGTTTGTGAACCCTGAAATAATGCAGATGTAACAGGACCTCCAAGCACTAGGAGGAGGTGCAACATGACAGGAACCTAGAACTATGTAAGGCTTGAGATGTGCATCTTTATGGAAGGACATTCTGCAGGCATTCATTTTATCATTACGAAAAGTAAAGCCAGGGGGCTGGCCTGGTTGCTGAGTGGTTAGGTTTGCGTGCTCTGCTTCGACAGCCCAGGGTTTCACCAGTTTGGATCCTGGGTGTGGACCTAGCACCGCTCATCAAGTGATATGTGGTGGCGTCCCACATAGTAGAACTTGAAGGACCTACCACTAGAATATACACCTTTGTAGTGGGGGGCTTTGTGGAGAAGAAAAAGAAAAGACTGGCAACAGATGGTAGCTCAGGGCCAATCTTTAAAAAGAAAGAACGAAAGAAAGACAATAGGACTCCTCCATAGGCAGTAGCCGAGATTTCTCCTTTCTTGCTGAAGATTATAATTCTACTTATGATCTTCGGACTCTCTTTATTGCAGAAAGTACTTCACACTCCAACATGTGTCCATGTTACTGTGCGTAATTTTCCAATCACTGATAAATTAATTGGTGTTTTACAAACGTGCATTATAGCAGGAGGCGATGTATATGAAAGTCGAATACCTGAAAATTGATTTCTTTAAAATTATCTGCTCCATTACCTTTTTGAAATCCCCGTGTTACCCCTGGAGGGATGCATACCTCCGCTGGAAGTCTGATGGCTTATACTGTTGATCGTTATATCACTTCATGTACTATGATGGAAGACTAGTGGTAAAAATGTACATAAGACCCAAATGCCAAGTCTGATATATAAAACAGTGGCTCTTTTACTAACGGATAACACAAATTATGTTACCAACCATGTTTCTTTGTCTTTAATTGCCAAGAAGATTAAAGTCAAATTGAAGCTCAATTTTAATCCTTCTAAGTATGTTGTATGGATTTTATCCAATCTGTCATGGTAAATGAATGAATGAATGAATGAATGAATGAATGAAAGATTCTATGGTTTACATTTCTTTCTTGTATTTTGTTTTGTTTTGAACTAGAATTGTCAACTCCTAGAGCAGGACACCTATAAATTGGAAAAATGTAGATATAAATTTTATTTTTCCCAAATGTAATTGGGAAACAGAAAATGCTGTATACACTATTTCTAAGAGAAAACGTTTGAGATACTAGTTACTTTAAGTATATTTTAGTTACTTTCAAAATAATAAACAAGGGAGTCTCTTAAGAGTTGCTCTTAGAGCTATTACTTTATAATTTTTGACAATCTGTAGAACACACCAGAATGCCCTAATTATGTCTGGGATTAAAGAGTCCCACATTCATCATAAAAATCCAATCATTATTAAAATAATAAGACTAATAAGCTGGTGAAAATTGGTATTTACAAATGAAATGCCATCAGGCAATTGATATTTCAGGATTGCAACATATATGGATAACCAGTTCTTTAAAAAACATTTCAATCATTGGAGAAATCATAGGGTATAAAATGTGGTATAAGAGCCATGTCAATTTCTGAATGCAAATTAATACTGGTGAACAGTCGATATCTATAAACACATTGCTTTTTTTCACTAGTACAAGAACAGTTACAGTATATCAAAAATAACAACGATTTTTAAGGCATCTGTTATCCATACAATGTCTAATAAAAAGCTCTCTACTGAACAGTCTCTTGCATGTAACTAAAAGAGAACATGTCAGAGGATATACTTAGGCTGAAAGACCATAATTACAGCGCAGGAAGCACATTGATTGAAATCAAATTTCAGCTCCGGACATTTCTAGGTAACACTGGACGAGTTATATATTAGATTCGATTTCCTTACCTGCAAATGAGGATAATAATAATGTCTAGTCACGTGGTTGTTGTGAAGATTAAGTAAGTAGATCTTATGCCCGACGTACAGTAAAAAACTGAATAAATGTTAGTTGTTATTACTGCTTGTTGTCATTTTCAATGGAATCAAATTTTTACAAATTACAATAGAGGGATCATATGAGGGTGATAAGCCTTAACTTTTGTAAACATATTGAACACTAGGGTTGAATCTTAGTTTAGTGACTTGTGGTAATCCTATTATTATTTCCATTGAGGACTGCAATTTTAAACACACAGTTTTGGTTGTTTCTTTTCCTTGTTAAACACAAATGTTTGTACTATAATAATAATGTGGAAAAGAAAGAGAAAGTATAAAATATCTATATATCAATTTATTAACATTTAAATGAAAGTTCAGAAATTATGTTTCCTATACTCAAACATTTTTACTTTATATTTTACATTATATTTCTCAATATATTTACAATAATATGAAAAATTGAAATTTGCATTTTAGCATTAGAGAAGCTTAAAGGAAGACTTTCTTTGCCTAGTTCTAGAAGGAAAAGAAAACAACCAATATTGCTTTTTCTAAATAATAGTAAACATGGGCTAAAGGAAAAATAGCTTTGGAAAGAATACTTTAGAAATATCATGGCCACCACCAAGAGATGAGTGCTTAGAACACATATTTAACAAATTAAAAGAACAAAAAATAGAGTAAACAGAGAAATACGATCATATAATTTTAATAAAAATTGTTTGCTGGTGAGGAATTTTTGAAAAAGTTTCGCCAAATGGAGTGCAATATCATGATCCTTGTGTAAGTGCTTATGTGACATCTAGTTGATGTTTTGCATTAAACATGTAATTACACTAAACTATAATAAATTTTCAAAACGTTAACAAAATTTCAGTTATGTTTACCAAGCTCTAGCAATAATAAAAGAATGTGACAGGTCATTTACTTAAACTCTTTCTTTAAAAGACATTTTAGAGCCATTTCTATTTAAGCTTATTTGACCTAAATTAAATCAGTGCACAGATTGACTCATGTTAGTTATATGCACTTAAATATACGTGAAAGAGAGCATGTTCATTGACCAAATGCCCTATAAAAGGGTAAAATAATCAATTGCTATCATTTGTAAAATCCACTTAAGGGAAACATTAAATGATTAATATGAAGATTGATGCCCCAAAAGGAACTCAGGTAAGTCAGAAGTCAGTCTTGTGCCTAAAAGTTCTGGAAACCAATTCCTACATTACTTTTAATAAGATTTAACATACTTTCATGTACGTAAGATTTAATTTCCAATAAGATTAATAGACTGACTATATTCTAATTTCTTGATGAAATTGAAAAATATAAATTTTGAAATGAAATAAATCCATACGTTAGTAAATTTTAACTTATTTTAGTAGGTACAAATACAATATTTTCTACCTCTAATTTAAGCCAATTGTAAAAGTTATTTAGTCAGCAAACTAAGAATAAATTAATAAACTAAACAGGTTTGCTTGTATGCAAACTAAGAGAATGTGATTGTTTTGTGGTAAAATATATATAACATGAGGTTAACCATTTTAACCACTTTCAGTGGCATTAAGCACATTCCCATTGTTGTACTACCATCATCACCATCCCTTCTCCAGGGCCTGTTCATCTTCCCAGACTGAAACTCTGCATCTGTTAAATAGCTGCCCAATAACTTCTCCCTCACCCCAGCCTCTGGTAATCACTATTCTACTTCTGTTCTCTATGAATTTGACTATTCTAGGTAATTCATGTAAGTGGAGTCACACAATATCTGTCTTTTTGTGTCTGGCTTATTTCACCTAGGATAAAGTGTTCAGGTTCATACATATTGTAGCGTGTGTCAAAACTTCACTTTTTTTAGCCTGAATAATATTCCATTGTATGCATCTCACATTTTGCTTATCCATTCATCCATTGATGGCCATTTGAGTTGTTTCTACCTTTTGGCTGTTGTGCATATTGCTGCTATCGACATTGGTGTACAAATATCTGGTTGAGTACTTGCTTTCAATTCTGTTAGCAATATATCTAGACATGGAATTGCTTGATCATATCGAAATTAAGTGTTTAAGTTTTTGAGGAACCACTATACTGTTTTGTGTAATGTCTATGTGATTTTAAATTTCCACCAACAGTGCACAAAGCTTCCAATTTCTACCCATCCTCACCAACCCTTATATTTTCTTCCTTTCTTTTTTTAAAAATAGTAGCCATCCTAATTGGTATGAGGTGGTATCTGGTTGTGGTTTTGATATGCATTTCTATAATGATTAGTGATGTTAATCATCTTTTCATGTGCTTACTAGCCATTTGTACATCTTCTTTGGAGACATGTCTATTCAAGTCCCTTGCTCTTTTTTTTTTTTGGCCGAGGTAGATTAGCTCTAAGCTAACATCTGTGCCAGTCTTCCTCCACTTTATGTGTGAGTTGCCTCCGCAGCATGGCTTACGATTGCTGTAGGTCTGTGCCTGGGATCCAAACCCGTGAACCTGGGCCACCAAAGTAGAGTGTGCCAAACTTAACCACTCCACCATGGGGCTGGCCCCACTTTGCTCATTTTTAATTGGGTTGTTGCTGTTGAGTTGTAGAAGTTCTTTATATGTGTTGATGTTAATCCCTTGTGATTCTGCCAGCTGTCAGCTAGCGCATGCATTCATGGAAGGGGCCGGGCCCACTTCAAGGCCCCTGTAGGCTACTTAGCCACACAAAATGGGTGCTGAGGCAGCAATATTATGGAGTAGCTTAACTAAATTCTTAACAGGATTTTGATAGAGATTGCATTAAATCTGCAGATTGCTTTGCATAGTTATTGGCATCTTAACAACATTAAGCTTTCTTTCTAATCCAGGAAAACAGGATTTCTTTCTCTTTATTTGTGTCATCTTTAATTTCTTATAGCAATATTATGTAGTTTTCAGTGTACCAGTCTTTTATCTCCTTGGTTAAGTTTATTCCTAAGCATTTTATTTTTTTTGATGCTATTGGATGCTACTTTGATGCTAAATGGAATGGTTTTCTTAGTTGCCTTTTTGGATTGTTCATTTAGTGTACAGAAATGAATTCTTGTCTGTTTTGTATACTTCAACTTTGCTGACTTCATTTATTAGTTCTAACAGTTTTTTTATTTTTATAGAATCTTTAAGATTTTCTACATATAAGATCATGTCATCTGTGAACAGAGGAAAATTTATTTCTTGCTTTCCAATTTGGCTGACTATTATTTCTTTTTCTTGCCTAATTGCTCCAACTAGGATTTCCAAGATTATCTTGCACAATGTTCCCATAAGGATGGAATCACCCATCAACACACTTCTCAGATGGTACCCCCATCATTAAGCAATGCATGACTGTATTAGTAATTCAGATTTTATTACATGAGCAAGTAAGATATTTAATTCTCTTAAGTGTATATATACATGCTGTAGATTTCATATATTCTCTCTCTATATATTTTTTTATGCTGAAGAAGATTTGCCCTGACCTAACATCTATTGCTAATCTTCCTCTACCTTGTATGTGGGTCACCACCACAGCATGGCCACTGACAGACAAGTGGTGTAGGTTTGCACCCAGAAATCAAACCCAGGCTACCAAAGTGGAGTGTGCTGAAGTTAATTGCTAGGCCACTGTGGCTGGCCCCAAATCTATATAAATTTTAAAAGCAGGGGGCTCACCCTGTGGCCGAGTGGTTAAATTCACATACTCTGCTACGGCGGCCCAGGGTTTCACTGGTTTGGATCCTGGGCACAGCCATGGCACCGCTCATCGGGCCACATTGAGGTGGCGTCCTATGTGCCACAACCAGAAGAACCCACAACTAAAATATACAACTATGTACTGGGGGGATTTGGGGAGAAAAAGATAAAGAAAAAAAAGAAAGAAAGAACAAAAGAAGATTGGCAACAGTTGTTAGCTCAGATGCCAATCTTTAAAAAAAAAAGAACAAGAAAAAAAAATTTTAAAGCACACAGCATCTACTAGTATAAAACAAAAAATGTTACATTTACTATTTTTCTTTTTAATATGTTAAATATTTTAAATAACATTAAAAGATTTAAGTGATTACTTAGCACCTTTTATTATCTTATTAGTTTAATTCACTTTATAAGGAAAAGTATTTTGTAGAATACATATTTTATTGATTAAAACATATTTATTGACTAAAATCCATATTATTGGAAAGTCAGTGGAATATTTTTTGCCTAGTAGTAGTTGATATCACATCATTAGTCAATATTTCAAATGTTAATATAGAAAACTCCTGGTTCTATAAATCAATAATTAGACAGCCTCTTTTTCTCTAAGTACTATAGTGACTAAAACAAAGATTGTCAGATATATTGCTCAATAAAAGTAGTAAATGACAATTTCTTCAAATATAGTCTCTTCAGGACTAGCAAGATCTCAAGAATTGGAATTTTTATACCTAAATGATAAATATTTTTCTGTGATGAACTCAATGGTATTTGATTAGCAAAGAAAATATGTATGTATAGGTTGAGGTGGGGCTGTATTAACGGAAGACAAGGCCATGGCATGAACAATCCTAATAAATACTTCTGACAGGGTAGCTGAGGGGAATTGACCAAAGAGCAGCGACCTTTGTTGTTGTTATTAAGTTCAGCACAAACGTAAATGTAGGCTATCTCAAACGATGTATAGGGAATACATCAGTTACCTCTAGAATGATTTGACTGAGCTATTTTTAACCTTTCATTTGAAATCTAAAAATCATTTTTACAAAGTGTAAAATTAATGTCACTAGGCACTGATTAAAAAGTGTCAATCAGTTAAGATGTGGCATTTGGGCAAACTTTCTATTGGCCTATCATTGTGTCAAATTTCATTGACAGGAATCAGTTTTGATTCAGAGGTTTCCCTCTCTAAAGGAGGGAAGATCTTTCCTATGTGTTAATCAATTAAAGTGACAGGTGCCATAACAGGCACTTAACATAAGAGAAAACAAATGCTAGATGATTTAGGTTGGTAATTGCCAAACATGGTAAGCGAGGAACATTTTTGAGGGAACAACCCCAAAGAAAGGTGATCAAGCATAAAAGCTGTATCTTAAATTTGTGACGATGACCCTCATACTGTCATTGAGCAATTTAACTGGTTCCTTACCTTTTTACTCTCACCTTCTCCTTGACAACTATTTCATACCTTCCACCTCCTCAAATTTCCACCTTTTCTCTGTACACCTTCTTAATTTAGAAGCTTGCTCCATGTTTAATGAAAAACGCAGTAATTAGAAGGGAACCCCACATATTCTCAACACGTTGCCTGCTTTCTCTCCTGTTGCGGTAGGTTAACTGCTCGTGTTCCTGTCTCAGTCTGGTCCTTTGAAATTCATATCAAAGTCCATTCTGTTTCTTAAGGTCATCAGTCTGACAATTCTCCTGTTACTTTTCTACATCATTTATTTTTCTCTTTACTAAATAATTTCCATTAGTATATAAACACCTGTTGATTCTGCTATTTTAATAAAAGACTTTTACCTGATTTTATTTATCTTTTCTAGATTCCACTCCTATTTTCTCTACTGCCTTGTCCATAAAAAGTCCTTGGAAGAATCAGCTCTACCTGATTCTTGTTGCATTGATACCTCAATGCTTCTTTTTCCATGCTCTCTTAACCCTTGTCTAATTCTGCTTTATCCACATGATTTCTCCAAAATTGCTCCCATCAAGTTCATCAAAGAAGACTACATGGGTCACCGTACTCTTTTCACACACTTTCCCCACTCTATTTCCAGCACACCACGCTGTTCCCCTCCTGTCTCACCTTTTCAGTTTTCCCCCAACCTGTTATGACTGGAAAGTTCCGGGGTCTAGCTCTCATTCCTCCTTTCTTCTCTCTCTTCACCCTCTCCCCTGAGGATTTCATTCTTATTGAATTTAAATATCATCTATGCATTGATTTCCTCAAACTTTTATCTCCAAGCCTTTGCCTATCTCCTGACTTCTGAAAGTTTATATCACAAAACATGTTCAGTATTGGAACTTGGAGGTGCAATTAATATCTCAAAATTAACCTGTCTATAGCTGAATTTCTTATGTTACACCATCCTGACCTCAGAGTCACTCCTTCAGCAGTTTTCCTCTTTATAACTAATAACTTCACCCTTCCAGTCGCTCACTTGTAAAGCTTGGAGTCATTCTGGACTCCTCTCTCCCAACACACATATCTGAATTGTTTCTGTGGTTCACAATTAAACCACCTCAACTCTAATATCTTAGTCTAAGCCATATGGATTTATTGCAATTGTCTTTTAAGTGGTGTTCCAGATTCCATCTTATTCTTCAACTGGCAGCCAGAATTATCCTTATAAAATGCAAATACTTCCATTTCTCTGCTCCAAATTCCCCAGTGGTTTCCCATTCCACTCTGGGCGAAGACCAGCTTTGCGTGGCTGAGTGCTGCCTACCGCTCACCCCTCTCTACACTGAGCTCCTTCTCTCTGCTATAGCAACACTGGACTCCGTGCTGATTCTGGAACATGCCAGGCATTATCTTGCCTTATAACCTTTGTTCTCACTGTTGCCTTTGCCCGGAATGTTCTTCCTCCATGTATCGTCTTCTCCAACTTTACCTTTTTGACGTTTTTACACAAATACTATTTTTTCAATGATGCCTGCCCCTGAATACTGTATGTAAAAATTTCATTTACTCTCCCCCCCAGCTCACTTGATGTGATTTACCTGATCTAATTTTTTTCTATAGCATTCATAACATTCTAATAACGTTATAGCATGTGATTTTATATTTATGATATGCTGTATTATTTATGCTTATTTTAATTCTCTGCTTTCCTGATAGGATGTTGAACACAGAGATCATTTTAAGTTTCTTCACTAATAGATTCTAAGTACACGGAAGAGTGCCTGCACATTTGTAAATACTTATTGGATTAATGAATAAATAAATAATTGCATTTATATAATATGGAAGTGTATTCACCTGCTACATTATAAAGCCTATAAAAACATGTACATAAAAAATGAGAAAAATAAGCACATGTATTAATTAGATATTTCAATTTCTCTATACAACACAATGGGCCATTGTGAATGCCTGTGGATTTTTTTTTGGTGAGCTAATATTTATAATATAATTAAAGAAAGAAAATAAATTAAGACTTCTACTTTTTAATTTCAAATATTTTAATATTGGGGTGTCAAATTAAAATGAGTTTGGTGTACTTGAAATTTAATAATTTTTGGTATTTGAATGATAAAAACAGTATACCATTAAAAGACATTAAGAACTGTGGTAATATTTTGATATCAAGTAACATGAACTACACTGTGTATTAGATATTTGATATAGAGCAAGAAACTACATTGCTCATTATATCCCAATTGTATTATGTGTGTATTATTTTATATATTATTGAAAATTAAAGCTTTTCTTGCCTGAAGAATAAAATGCAGTGTAAATATCTAGAGCTAGATGGTGTGGGTTTCAAGTTAATTCTACCTCTAACTACATCAGAAAGATAGAGCCGGGCAAGATAGTTGTTTTCTCCACATGAGATTCTTCCTATGTACAATTTCAGCATTGAAATATATAACATCTAAGTTCTTTCCGGCTCTGAGAATAAATTACTTTCTCAAATAAAAAATAATCTTAAGTATTTTGAGACGATTTTAAAGTTGAAAGCTTTATGTATGATTGTCTAAGTTATACATAATTGTATATAATAGTTTCCCATATGTTTCTGCTTAACCTTTCAGATACAATAGTCAATGTGTTGAGAAAAAAAGAAAATCATAAAATCTATAATTAAACTTACAACAGACTTGGGACAGAAATTCAGAAGCTTCTTTTCTTCTATAAATTATTGAATCACATTTTTTACACCAAGGGATGTCTTGTTGAAAAGAAAAGAAAAATATCTTAATTTAACTTCCATGATAGCAAAATGTTAAGTTCAGCTTTCTTAAATTTTAGCAGTACTTTTGGGACATTATTTTGCCTAAAGTTATATTTCTCTGCATCTTCTCTGAAGTAATTTTACATGTTATTCATCTGGCTCTGTGTCCCATATTTACCCTTTTCAGTACTCAGGACCTCTGTCCCACAGGTGGTAGATTCTGTCCCACAACACCAGGTAATTGCTTCATGGGAATTTCCTGTATCTCGTATACCATATTGTTAACCGTCCTTCAGAACACTGACCCATTGTGATAGGTACTTCTGTGTAAGCACATAAGAAGGGACTTAGTGTATACACGGAGATTGAATATACATAGATGTGTTTCTTCAAACTTTAACACACATAGGAATATCAAACCCAACTTGAAGAATAGTATTATGTGAACTATCTACATGAGAGAAAAATTCCAGCTGTATTCAGTAAATAAAATGTGACAGACCACTGATAGCATTTAGTAAAAGTGGTCTGAATTTACACAAGGAAAATCTTATCTTGGGCAAGAATAGGAAAGAGGCAAAAATTGCATTTCCTGTGCCTAAAGTTTACCTAATCTTTTGGTTGTCTTTGTTATCCTCATAATCTCTTCTTTGAGAAACACTGCCTAGGAACTCTCAATGATAAACACCCATTATCAATTATTGCTTTTAATGTGATATTGAGCTCAGCACAGGAAGAGATATTTAATTGATAATTTTTAGTTTTCATTTTCACAAGTCTGTATATTTTTAGATGTCCCTAGTATCACTTATTTATAGGTCTTTTTTTCTCTCTCTGAGGACCAATGTCAAAACAATGAGAGAATATACTCACCAACACTTAGAAATGCCACATATGGGGAACTGAACTAGACATGTTTTAATCCTTATCTGCTTAAATCCTCACTACAATGCGAAGTGGCTGTTATGATCCCATTTCACAGAGGGGAATCAATCTTTCAGGGTTCAATGAATTGCCTAAGCTCAAATAGTCGCTGAAAGTTTTTCTACTATATACACTGTTTCGGATGGATATGGTATACAAGTGTGGGTGTGTATTCAAGTGCAGGACTCTTCACTGAAGGTACTACATACAAATTCTTAAATATTTCTTAGGCATTTGATACCAATAGATCATTAGCAAAGGCCATTTTACTTTGATTTTTTTCTTGAATCATTTATCTTGCTTATAATGTTCTAGTCACTAGCATTGTGTTCTTACCTTAGAGAAATTGATTCTGTTAAGAAAAGCATTTTTAGCGTCAACAAGTAGTATGTGACATGTTTAATAGTCACTCTATATTACTTTTAATTTAGAAGTAAAAACATTTTCCCAACAGAGTATCTCACTTTCTATACTCATATATTTTTGTGATTTACTGAGGTTATTAATAGAGAAATGGTAGTGTTAAACAATACTTTGAACGGCTTTAAACGTGCAGTGGGAATCGTGATTTCATAGGAAGAAAATTAGTGATGTTGGTAAGATTACTGTATAATTTCCCACAGGATCTCTACATCAGGGTTCGCTTTTTTATATCCTAGAAGAAGTTGCCTGTGTTCACTTTAGATATAAAGTAAGGCTGACTACAACAACATTACAAGGCAGCTCAAATATAAGCAAAGACAGCTGTTAATGGGACCGTGAATAGTGATGAAGTGAGGTACTCAAATGGCTTTGCTAGTAAAGCGTTGCCTAATTTATTTTTACAGCAAATGGAAGACTCATTTTTCATGGTTGGGTAGCCGCATTCAAATATACCAATAATTTCAAATGCAATCACTTCTATATAGTAAATTTTATTTTAGAATATGATGGAATTGCTAATGTTCTGTTGATGGGTAGACAGCTTCTCCATCAGCAGTCTTGTCTCAATCTTTTCTTGTTGTTTTTAAATTAATTTTAAAATAATTTTATTTATTATTACTAAAATTTAAGAAGTTTGGTTTTATATAATACTATAATTTCCAAATATATGAAACTGAAAAATTATAAATGTTCTTTCTTAGAGCCCTGGAACTGTGTCATTTATTTTCCCATATTTTTAGTAGCTGAGAGGATTTTTACACTGGAAAATAGAAACTTTAATTAAAATATTTTCATCATTAAAGTATATCAAAAAGTTATCTATAAATAAGAGTTATGTGAAAATCACAATTTCCCTTATAGAACAGAATATAGGTGCTGGGAAATAATTATATTAGCACAAGTGCAAATTTAACTTTTTCAAATAGGTTACTTCACACTTTCAAATCACGTATTCAAATGTGGTGATAGCAATTTGACAAGTACGTATTTCTATTCATCCCAGAATTGGAAAATATGAAATAAAATAACTTTAATCATAAATATGCGACTCATGCCTTCCCAGTTAAATATTAGTGTTTACCTAAATAATTCTATATTGAGGCTTGCTATAGTTTTATTAAAAAGAATCATTGTTATTTTGCCTATGAAATTGTATTGATAATTATGTTATTTAATGACTCATTTAAGCATACATATAAAGGAGCTTATCCCTTTTCAGAATGCTCCTAGGTATGTTTCATGAAAACTAAATAGAACTAGCAGCATTGCAAGAATGTATAATAATAATTATAATAATGATAGAAATAATAAAGTAATACATTTTGTCATGTGAAAAACAGTATGATGTGCTACATGAAAGTGGATATAGGATTAACTTGCAAGTCAAGCAATGACACAATTACTACTACTAAAAATATTGCTATTTTGGTTGTAAATGTAATATTGTAATTTACATTTACGTCATATTATGTGCCCCAAACATTTTTCACTGCTGCACATATAGCAACATGCTTGTTCTCACAACAACTCTGTCAAGAAAATGCCATTATTATCCACTTTAACTGAAGGGAAATAACAGAAAATCATGTAATTGATATATGATGAGGCCAGGATTTGAACACAACTTGACAATCACCAGAGACTATCATTTTAGTTGTGAAATATAAAGAATCATGTATAGCAATTTAAAAAAAATTCTTTTATAAACAGTCACGAGAAGGAAGGAAAGGATGTAAATGAGAGGCTGGGAAACTCCTTCTTAACTAACCCATGGATGCCGTGACGCATCCTCAGATAGTCACCTCAAGCCTCATACTACTCCTGACAGATGTTCTAGTTTTTTATCCACCAGGGAGTGCACTAAGAAGTGGGTCAACCTGTCATGCTACCCTGCACCTATTCAGTGGCTAATGGAGGGTCCATGTCCATGTACTAAGGCTGAGGAACATGTCTTATGTCTCAGTGCTCAGACGCAATTATCTGGACTAATGGATCCATGTCACTTTTCAGAAGCATAGGCATTACAAGGCAAGGGAGTACCTTTTAAAGAGAATGTGTCTTTGACCATAGAGAATGTAGTCAAGGTAGACGGTGGCCTGTATTGTTGCCATATTGAGCACAAAGGATCATTTATGATAACACACCATATCACTGGAGATTAAACCAGCTGGGAACATCAGTGCTCCAATGTCACCTAGAATCTCTACCTCTGTTCCTCCAATGCCAGCACCCACACAAAACTAAGAACCAGGAGCTACATCACCTTCTCCAACATGGCCAATAAAACTCAGCCTGAGGTACTGCAGGAAACAAGAGGACGCAACCCACCAGCTCACACTGTACTCTTGTCCAACAGATGGCATGGCAGGGTGACACAGTCTTCAAATGGCCTTAAGCATAACAATCAAACTCAAGTGTCTCTGGCACAAAATCCGTGGATGAACTCCACCAAGGCAGTCTATCTTGTAATCAGTATTTCTGCTGTGGTGCTGCTAACTTTTTTGGTTGTCATGATTACCAGAAAATATTTCTACATCAGAAAAAAACTGCAGCAACTAGATATGGTTTCATTGAATGGCCCTCCAGTTGGAGCTTGGCAAAGTGAATCTGAAGTGCACATCTGAGCAGATGACAATATCTACATTACTGAAGATGATTTTTATCTCATGGATTAAGACCCAGTGGCCCTCCAGGACTTTATGCCCATGACTGCAAAACACAGTGACAAGATATCACTGTGTGAGACTCCTTTGAATGTGCAGGATTATTTTCTGTGTCAGTTCCACCTGGCATTCCAACATGTCAGTGACATTGGGTAGAGTGACTCCCTAGCTCAAATCTGTGTAGTGTTGTTGCTGTTGATAATACAGTCCTTTTTTAATCCTAAAACTGACTCAATCTTTCTGGTCATTGCAGAGCTCTCTCTCAAACATGAACACTTTAAAAGTGTATATTCTCATTAGACCCCATGAATCCTATATGCTTCAAGAGAATACTCACTGGGGTGGCAGGAAGTGAACTTCTATCCTGGTCACCAAAGCTGTCAAGGAGAGAGGAATAGTACTTCAAAGCAGTAAATCTGACGGGAATGCTAAAGGGCTTCCCTTGGAAGCATTTCATAATTATTTCTTTACTTGTTTTTCTCTGGTAACTCCGAATGTTACATTTCTTGGGGTTTTCATCTGTTAGAGATATTTATTTCCATAACTACGTCAGAGAATAGTGATAATTCCAATGAGATGGCACTTGTGAGAAGTCTTTGAAAAGTAAAAAACCACTACAGAAATGCAAGTTTTTTTTAAAAAATGTCGTTTTTAGTAAGAGCAGATCTGGCATTAGTGCTCAGTGCGTTTTAATGATGTTGCATTTGTAAGTCTCTTGCTGTATGGTACCTCTTATATTTTTCTTTAAATAATGCTTTTTTTTAAAGTTTATGTTGGATAATTTGGCTACCACCTTATGCCGCAGATAAAATTTGTCAATAGCTGAGAGGTAGAATGGGTGAGAGAGAGGAGTTTAGTTAATATGGAGCTCTTTTTGGTAAATACATCAATTTTGTAGAATGTATTGAATTTTGTTTTGATTTTGATCTTTCAAGACACAACTGAGATTCCATGATCTACAGTCTGTCCTGAGGCATTAAGGCACTGATGAAATTAAGATTGTATATTTAAACAAAAGAAATTTTGCACATCTTCAAGAAGTAGTGGACTCAGTCTTTCAGTGATGGCTATAAAGGTGGTTGGAATAATTTTGTGAGTACATAGAAGTGTGAGGGACTTTTATTAACTGTCTGGTTTCATTTATATGTACACTCATTGTTAAAAGATTTTTTTATCTTGAGAAAGATTGATTTTTTAAATTTGTTTTACTTTTTCACACCAGCAGTTGTAAATCTTTATTTTCATTCTGTTTCTTTCAGTGTTTCTCTCTTCAGAGAAGTCTTTTCTCTAAATTATAAGTGGGAAATAACTGGCATGAAAAAAACCCAAACAAAGAAATGCAAATCAAAACTACACTAAGATATCACCTTACACCCATTAGAATGACAAAAATATCTAAAACTAATAGCAACAAATGTTGGAGAGGTTGCGGAGAAAAAGGAACCCTCATACACTGCTGGTGGGAATGCAAACTGGTGCAGCCACTATGGAAAACAGTATGGAGATTCCTCAAAAAACTAAAAATAGAACTACCATACGATCCAGCCATCCCACTACTGGGTATTTATCCAAAGAGCCTGAAGTCAGCAATCCCAAAAGTCCTGTGCACCCCAATGTTTATTGCAGCACTGTTTACAATAGCCAAGACGTGGGAACAACCTAAGTACCCATCAACAGACGAATGGATAAAGAAGATGTGGTACATATATACAATGGAATACTACTCAGCTGCAAAACAGAACAAAATCATTCCATTTGCAATAACATGGATGGACCTTGAGAGAATTATGTTAAGTGAAATAAGCCAGCAAGAGAAAGATAATCTGTGTATGACTCCACTCATATGAGGAATTTAAAACTATGGACCAAGAACAGTTTAGCGGATACCAGGGGAAAGGTGGGTTGGGGGGTGGGCACAAAGGGTGAAGTGGTGCACCTACAACATGACTGACATACATTAATGTACAATTGAAATTTCACAAGATTGTAACCTATCAATAACTCAATAAAAAAAAATGTAAAAAAACAAAAACAAAGAAACAAACAAAAAAAAACCCAAACAAATGTTAAGCATTATGAAAAATTATGTGTTTTCAGTGAGATGGCTGGACTGCAGCATGCCCATCACTGAGGATGATAGAAATCATTTTCCCCCTGAGGTACATGGCATTTCAGTGTGTAGTAGAGATATTTTGAAAATATTTCATATGATTCTAAATTATTCACAACAAAAGCTTGACTGACATGTCTGATGAATTTTGAATAATTGTTTTTATAAGGTGAGTATATTAACCATTTAAAATGACTGATTCTACTTGATTGTTTTATATACTTATATTTTATCTTCACACACACTGGCCTGTGATACACACAGAAACACACTAGCCTGAGAGCTTCATTATTAAATCTATAGGAACAAGGATTATTTTATTAACATTTTTCCTAAAAGTAGACATTTTTAAACCAAAATATGCATTTGATTTGCATCAAAGAAAAAAAATTAGCATCCACAGTCCTCCCTACCTGATATCTAAGGAGTGCTTTTAAACTAGGCATTAAAGTTTCAAATGTTGAAAAGACAAAAGCTGACAACAGCACTGGAAATGGAGCAGAAGCTAAAGTCTGAGATCTGTCCTATTGAAACGGCTCCTAAAAGCATCCCAGATGAATGACATGTTGCTAACGCCGATGCACACTCCCCGGTTTTCCATTCCTCACAGTAGACTAAACCCTGCTTTGAAGCATTTCTCTACTTAGAAAGCACAGAAGATTCACCCTCTAAAATATTAAAATGTTCTTCTCAAAACATGAAAACCCTCAGAAATCACATAGAGTTTCAATTTAGTTTAAACGTGCTAATAACATCAAATAAATAATATCTTTAGCTTTCAGCTGACACTCTTTACACTTCTGCTGAGAGTTTCCAAAAGCAAGCTTTCTAAGATAAAAGATGCTTAAAATAAATTGAATTTGAAAATTGTCTATTGTCCCTATGAAGTTTATTTTTGTGTTTCAGTTGTTAAATACTCACAGTTTGAAACGTTCACCTAGTCAATTATGTGTATATTTTTTGAGAGTATTCTTTAAAAAGCCATGTCAATCCCTTTTGAAATTTTTCATAAGTACACACATTATCATCCTACTATATCAAGTAAAATAAAATTTAAAGTTAAGGGAATTAAAAAGTATATGTCTTTGATTTTGCCCATCCTGGGAGGGACATTGGGCATAGATCTTGATATCTTTAAGAAATGTCAATGAATAACGTTACCCACGGGATTAGATGATGCCACTACATGTATCTTACTGAAAATGCTGAACCTGGATTCATTGCTGAATTCAAAAATGAGAAAATTGAAAGATATGTATCCCTAAATATGTCAGATAATCTGTGTCCCCGATTAGTCACTGTCTGTCGGGATTTGGTTGGTTCACCAACGCGCGGTAACAAGATATAAAACATACCGATCTTTCAGTGTTTTGCTTTCCTAAAGATTTGTTATATAGAGAAGATTGAATTATCTGACACGGTTGAAAACACACGTTTAGTGTTGATAGTTTGATTCGTACAGCAATGCTACTGGGTACAATTTCTCTTTACCTTTCTATTCTTTTGTATTCCTAAAACGGAGTATAGAATCTCCAAAATATAAAGACTGGATAGTATTACAAATGTAATAAATCTTGCTTTTTTTAACATAAAAATTCCTAGTAACAAATTTAACCAGTCATATGCCTGTGATATGATAGCATCATCCATATATATGAAAATATAATTTCTAATGATATTACAATTTAAAATAGATAACTTCACAATATGCATTAAAACTATATCTAATAATAAATATTATAAATGCTTCAATTATTATCTCTAAAACCTGTTTAAATGTTAAATTTCTAGATTTTAAGTTTTAAAGTGGAATGTGGAATATGCTATAAGTGTCTAGAAGGGTTGACTCCTCAAATTGAAAGTGGTTTAAGACATTTTTTTTTTTTACAGGACACTTATAACTCACACTTGACCAGACTTGAGGATGTCTTCTGTTTTTACTTTCAAATAAAAAAATGGTTAATTAGAAAGAAAAGAGAAAGGCATTCACATATTTCAAGATTGTGATTTGAACTCTTCCTCCTACTTCTTGAACTTTGCTCTTTCTTCCCGGCTCACCTTTCATTTTTTCATCTCCTCCACTTGGTAATACTGCTCAGTGCCAGCAAGAGCCCTTGAAATGTCAACTTCTTTCAGTGTGTCACAGTAGTTATAGATGATACAATTACAGTGACACCTTCTGCCAAAGGGTAGGAAGTTTGGTGGTTTTGAACTCATGCCAACATCATATTTTTGAGAGTTTTTATCTTGATGAAAACTGAACCATAATCATTCTTTTAAAAAACCCATTAAATAGAGTTTAATATGTCTACAAACAGTTAAATGCAGGTGTTTTAAGAAGCCATGATTTGGGATCTTCATTTATTCATAGTGTTCGTCGCAGATTTTCCTAAGGAATAGCCATCAATCTGCCATAAAACATTAGTTCTGAGGTAACACAGATTTATTAGTAACAATGATAAAGCCACTTGTTCTAACAGTGTATACTGTAACATAGCCTCTCATTCCTGGACACAGCTAAGGCTTTCTGGTCTGTTTTTTTTCTTAATTTTTATTCTGATTCTCAGCAAGGCCTGAGTTACTGGAATATTTTTTCCTTTTGAGAGCACGTACTACTTCAGCAGAGGAAAAGGGAACAAGGAATTTGTTATTGTTCTTTAATGACTTTGGAAAACAAATTTAATGAGGGGGAGCAAATATTAGAATAACAGTCAAATATATTATTTATTTTTTCTGGTGTCCTGAAGGCAAAAACTTGGTAAATACTGGACAAGGCCAAGAAAATGTAGGCTTTATCAAGTGATTAATGAGAAGAACTTGGTAACAAAATTTAATAAAAGCTTTCTCCTAATTAGTTACCAGTTCATAGATTCCACATTACAGACTCCTAAAACAGATTTACTGGTTTCCCAACAAACTGAAAACAAGAAACTTCCATTTGCCTTTATTTGCCTTTCTTTAGTTAGTTTTCCACTAGATAGCACTAAGGTTAGATTTTATCTGGCTGACAGTTGCAATATGGATCAAAATTAGATTTTAAATTCTGACATTACTGTAGATGTTTTTCTGTTTAGGGAGGTATAATTCACATACAATGAGTCATACAATACAATGAGTCATCCAATAAGACATGTTAAAGGTCTCGGCATACTCACAAAGTTGTGCAATCATCACTACTCTCTAATACAGAGATGTTTCATCACCCACAAAGGAAATCCGGCACCCATTAGCAGCACCTCTCTATTCCTGCCTCCAAGAAACATTCTTGCTCCAGCCCCTGGGAACTACTAATCTGCTTTTTGTCTACTGACTTTCCTTGGGAATTTTTTTTGATTCATGTTATTAGATATTGGTGCTTAGATTATAGGCTAAAGTAGTGCTCATATTTGCATCTGTTTATCATTTTGGAATTTGTTCAATAGTAATTTTATGCCCATTTGACTCACTGAAATGTTAAAAAATCAGGGTCTAAAAGATATTTAGGATTGGATTTACCCAGGTTATAGGAGCTAAATAATTTTAGTGATGAAGTTACTAAACACTCCATTGGAAATTGAGAAAAGGTGGTCAGAATCTAACCCTTTCACTACAGCCCTGTGGAGGAAGAGCACATGTTCTTTGATTGACCAGAGGCCTCAGGAATGTCGAACAATGAGTCTACAGGTCCACGCTGACCAAACGTGATTTTTATTTGAACAACGTGGAACAGTCATATGTTGATAGAGCAGCAGAGCAAGTACAACGGAGGATTTGAGCTGGCCAAAAGGTTAATAGTTATGAGACTGATCTACACGGGTGCATTTTATACTAGCAATTTTTTATTAAACAAAGAAATAAAAGCAGATAAGACAAAAAGAAAAGCTTAGGGACATGCAAATGTTAAGTATTGAAGGAAATGAAGATGCAGACATGAAGGGGGTTGAAGTGCTGAGCCATGGATCTAGGTAGGGTATGGTCTAGGAAAGTATAGTCAGGTGCTTCTTGATAACTCATGGAAAATAATCAGATCAAAGGTCTGACTCTCCTTATAGTGTCTAAATTTAGATGTAATGGAAATAAAAGACAATTTTTATAATTAATATAGTTGACACATAGTGAGTGATATGTTAGATTTTCCAGATGCAGTAAGCTGGATTTAAGGAATGAGTGTGTTTTAACTGGAGTGGAGTTCAAATGAGATCCTTGAAAATTCAAGGCATGTTGAGTTCAACATCAAAAAATTATTCAAATTTTAGAAACAAGCAAAAAATTATTGAGTTTTCCTTCACAACAGACTGAGCCTAACTTTTTATTGTCTCAGCCTTGTAGCGACAGAGGTTAACATGGAGAGTTTAGACAGCTGGTGATATAAATACTGTCCAATGGAATGGATAACTTCAAAGAGTGACACTTAGGCATCTTATGGACATTAACTAATGCAGAAATCTTAACCTAAAACCTTTTTTTAATTGCCTTTATATGCCTAATTTCTCTAATGCTTTTTGGAACAAATTTAATGTCTTATTATTTCAGTTATTAACTAACTAGTAAAATAAAATATCTGACATGATAATATATTTGCCTTAAAATAATTTTACCTTCTGAAAATTATACTTTAGCAGTTTTGCAGCTTCCATCATCATGTCCTTGTGGAAGCACGTGGCAGAGCCAAGTAAACTGTGTTGTCAGAGAAATATACCTAATGGGCTGTTTCAGACCCGACGTGCCTTTACTCGGCTGTAGAGTGAAACAGGCAGTAATGGAACTTTAACATTTTTGCTTCTGTTGTTTATTTTCTCTACTAATTTTGTGTTATTTTGTTTGCGGTTTGCATACAGTTCTTCCTCATTGGTGGTAATAAGTGTTGAGAAATTGCTTTTGTGGCCTGAATTTGGTGATTTCTATCCTCTCTTGGGCGAGCAATAACGAGAGACTGGTTTATTGGAGGTTTGTTTTTGTTTGTCTATTTGTGAGCTCCAATCAGTTAAGAATTTCATACACACTGAAAGAACAGCTCTTTAATATCTGAACCTATAGAATCTTTTTCTTTGTTTGTTTCTCTTTTGGTGAGGAACATTGGCCCAAAGCTAACATCTGTTACCATTCTTCCTCTTTTTGCTTGAGGAAAATTGTCACTGAGCTAACATGTGTGCCAATATTCCTCTATTTTTTGTATGTGGGACACCGCCACAGCATGGCTTGGTGAGTGGTGTGTAGGTTCACACTCAGCATCTGAACTATTGAACTCTGGGCTGCCAAGGTGAAGCATGAAAACTTAACCACTATGCCACTGGTCCAGCTGCCTGTTGCTTCTTATTTTTAAATGCTGTGGAGTGGCTACACCTTTTTGTTATGTTATGAATGTGTTTATTTTGATCACTTTAAGATATAAATGGGATTTGTGCTGTTGTTGAAAATGGTATTATGTGATTTCATAAGCTTTGTTCATCTACTAAATGCCTGTGTATGAAAGTTCTTAACTATTTACTTCTTGTCCTTTCTATGAAACAAAAGTTAGCCACTTTAGTTAAAAGTGAAAATTAATATGGGTTGTTTAGGATATGTTGGAGCAAGACTGACAGAAAATACAAACCGTGTATTCAAGGCAATGAAATGGATTTTATTTTTTAAAAGATGTTGCCAAGTATCGTTTCTCAGGTGCCCGTGATACTATCTTAATCAAATGCCCAGCTTTCCTTTGACAACTCTTTTGATTCTGACTAGCCATAATCAAATCCTAAATTTATAAAAAACAAAATAAAAATCTCAGGATATGTTTCATACTTAACATGTCTTAAAATTTCCCAGAAAGCACTGGAAACATCACAGAGATTTGATATTTCATTTATAAAAAGAGATGCTAGAAATAAAGTTCATTTATTTCTTAATTTTCAACATGGTGGATAAAATGACAATAAAATACCAAATATTTCAGAAATTGTTCACTTTATGATAAGGCCCTGGAAATTGGCCAGTGCCTTTATGTTCATAATGTCCTTACCCTCAAGAGAAATACTGACCAAACTCTTATGAAATGGTTGTGTACTGCACCCCAATAGAAGATTTTACCCTTCCTATTCTGATATTATTGGTTACTATAATAAGTAACCCAGAGCCAATATTGCCAGTTATGAGAGAGGGTTTTACAGCCACAGACGTTTTTAAAATCTGATCTTTCCATTATATGTTTTTCTGGACAGAAATTATTTGCAAGATTGGTAGAATTTTAGCAACATTGTTTATGTACACTTACATCAGTTAAATAATATTACATTCACTTTTAAATGCTACTTTACAGAAGTGACCATTAACATGTAGGTTAGATTTGTAAAACACCATTACAACTGAATATATTATATTTGTTGTGTATATATTATATATGTTATATATATTATATATAAAAATTCAATTATTTTCTTAGATTATTAGTTTGGCTAAAAAGTCTAAAAAATCAAGAGTGAGAATACTTCAGAGCTGGCTATAAATATAGATTCTCAATTTTCTTTATTACAGGCCATTGCTCCCTAAATTGATTAATTAAATTTTAAAGCATAACATTTAGTTTACTTTTAAAAACATGTTCTCAGAAAAGTCAAGATTCTTCCAATTTAGAAAGGCAAATGATAATTTAGGTTTCAAATATAATATAAACTTGTCTTCTGCTTGACTTCTTTTAGCAACCTCAATAGCTAAAGCTTTGAAAAATTTGGTATGCTTTTAGAGAGTCATTTTGCTTTCTCTGGGGTTGTAAATAATGGATTAGTAATGTATAATGTGTTCCTAAAAGCTAGTACTGCCTTGTTTAACACTATCTGTCAGTTATAACGATGCTGAAATAGGGCTTAGTATGAAAGGAACATTGGGGAATGCATTGCTGTGCAATGTGAATGTGAATGAATCTATATCAGTTGCATTATTGCTCCACTTTTTAATACAATTCTGTGCTGCCTGTATCTCAAAAAGATAGCCAAGCATATAGCATTTTTGTTTGATACTTTTTTGACACTCCTAAATGTAGATGGATATTAAAAGGTTAATTTAGATAACATCAAAGAAAACTTACTATCATGTTTAATAAATGGGAACTAAGAGATTTTGAGGCCACCATACCATGCTAGAATTTTTATGTCTAATATATTCTTAAATGTTTATAATAAAACATTTAAATGATCTGATTGTGAGCAGTTCTAAAATCTTTCCTAGAACATAAATCCTGATAGCATATGATATTCAGCAGGAAGTCGCAAATGAGTTAAAATGTATTTAATATACTTGCCAATATCCTAAAATCAGATTCAAATAATAAGTTTGAATTGATGTGAAATGTCAGTTCACCAACTGAGAAATCATAGTGCAATTGCCTGACAAACTAGATGGGTTCTCAAAACACAACTTCTATCACAGATTATTTTTCATATAAACAGAGAGAAGGAAAGGAGGTACCATGTGAGCTCTCATCAGTTGATTTGGTCACAATAAAAAGTGAATCTTAAAAGATGAATCTTGATGTATTCAAGGAAATATATTGGAATGATCAATATCTCATATTTATTTACATTTGTGTCTGTATTGCCAAATACTTCTAAACTTTAGTGTATTAATGACCCAAATATCACAAAAATGCTAGAGGTGATCTTTTTTCTTTTTTCTTCATAGAATCTGCCTCCTTTATTTAACTTAATTCAACAGTTTTTGAAACATGACACTTTTGTGTTAAAGATGCTCCATTATTATTACTATTTGAAATTTACTATGCAAAATTGATACGTTTTTAGAAGCAAATCCATTTTAAGATTATTTTCATTAAACATGCTAAAGCTTAGGTATTTTAATGTCTAAACATTTGTACTAATATATCTAAATATTTTGGATTTAACTTTACTCATCTGAGTTGAGAATATTCACAGCAATGTTTATACCACAGTTGTTCAGATATATAAGCACAATTTTCTCCTAAATACCCATAGTTACTTATTGTTCTATTTTCCTGAAAAGAACTTTGAATATAGGAGGATCCTTTGGTATCTTTAGGTGGTTCTATTGCACATTTCATAAGAATAGTAGCAATAATAACAATAGCTATAGTAATACTAATAACAGTATCTAATAGCTATTGATGTTTTCAATGTGTCAGGGTATTGTGCAAACTGTTTTACATGAACTAACTCATTATTTAAACATAATTTTATGTATATACTACAATGAATGCTCCTATTTTTACAAATTAGAAACAGTGGCATATAGAAATAATATAATTTGCCTGTGTTGCCGGCAGGAAAGGATAAACTCTGCAGGCCCTCGTTTCTCAAACCCTGCACATTTCAAAGAATGGCATGTCTTGGTCAGTTCCTGGAGATAACCTCTGAGCCCTTGAAATACTCTGCGTTGGACCTTGGACCATGCTGTACCAATTTACACGTTAAGTTTATCCTAAGAATTTATGGTGAACACGTGTTTTTCTCCAGGGAGACAGACTGGAATCTAAGTAGCTGAGGTCAGTCATGTGGCACTGCATGCTACATGACTGACTCCCAACAAAAACCCTGGACACCAAGGCATGGGCAATCTTCCCTGGCTGAGGAATTCACATGTGTTGTCACACATTATTGCTGGGAGTATTAAGCACGTCTTCATGCAAATCCTATGGGAGGGGACACCTGGAAGCTCATGCCTAGTTTTTCCTAGATTTCTCCTCATGCACAATTCCCCCATATCTAAGAATATAACATATCTAAGAATAAACCATATCTAAGAATATAACAAGTTTTATGAATACTGTAAATCTATCTAGTGAATAACCAAGCCTAAGAGGGATCTTGGGGACCACCAATACAGTACAAATAGAAATGTCAAAGCCAGAATTTTAAGTCAGACTTCAAAGTCTCTGCTCTTAACAAATTTTACAGCACTCCATCCCTAGACTATACTATATAAAACCATAATGTAACAAGAAGCAATAGCCAAAATATTTGTATCTCTCAGAACTAAATTTGATCAAAGAAATTATGATAAAGTCAGAATTCTTATGATTCTTTAAGACTTTTTAAAATTGTTTTCAATAATTGTTGAATTGTTTAATCTTCTCATTTTTTCTTGTTTTCCAATACAAATAATAAATGACAAGAAAACACTTAGAGTCTCTGTACAGTCATAATAAAAGTTGCCTCTGTTTCATATTACCTTCTATTTGCAGATGATATGATTTTACGTATAGAAAATCCTAAAGACTCCACCAAAAACCTGTTAGATCTAATCAATGAATTCTGGAAAGTTGCATGATAAAAAATTGACATACAAAAATCAGTAGCATTTCTATACACTAACAACAAATTATTTGAAAAAGAAATAAAGAAAACAATCCCATTTACAATAGCATCAAAAACAAAGTACTCAGGAATCAATTTAACCAAGGAGAGGAAAGACCTGTGCACTGAAAACTATAAGATATTAATGAAAGAGTCAAAGAAGACACAAAAAATGGAAGGATATCTGTGTTCATGGATTGGAAGAATTAATATTGTTAAAATGTCCATACTAGCCAAAGCAATCTACAGATTCAATGCAATTTCTATCAAGATTCCAATGGCATTTTTTACAGAAGTAGGAAAAAAATCCTATAATTTTTATGTAACCACAAAAGATCCTGGATAGCCACAGCAATCTTGAGAAGGATGAACAAAGTGAGAGACATCACACTTCCTGATTTCAATCTATTTTATAAAGCTATAGCAATTGAAACACTGTGGTATTGACATGAAAATAGACACATAAATAAATGGAACAGAATAGAGAGGCCAGAAATAAATCCATGCATAAATGGTCAATTAATTTATGACAAAGGAGAGAAGAATATACAATGGAGAAAGGACAGTCTCTTCAATAAATGGAGTTGGAAAAACTGGACATACCACGCACAAAAAAATGAAACTGGACCACTATCTTACATTGTATACAAAAATTAACTCAAAATGCATTAACATAAGACCTGAAGCCACAAAACACCTAGAAGAAAACAGGCAGGAAGCTCCTTGTGATATTCATTTTGGCAATGATTTTTTTGGATTTGATACCAAAAGCAAAGGCAATAAAAGCAAAAATTAACAAATGGGACTATACCAAATTAAAAAGCTTCTGCACAGCAGAGGAAACCGTCAACAAAATGAAAAGGCAACTTACTGAATGAGGGAAAATATTTACAAATCATATGTCTGGTAAGGGGTTAATTTCAAAAATATAGAAAGAACGCATACAACTCAGTAGCAAAAAAGAAAAAAAGAGACAAGAGAATATAAATGCTGGCAAGAATGTGGAGAAGAGGGAACCCTTTGCCTTGTTGATGGGAATGTAAATTGGTGCAGCCACTATGGAAAGCAGTATGGAGGGTCCCCCCAAAATTAAAAATAGAACTACCATATGATCCAGCAATTCCACTCCTGGGAATTGATTCAAAGCAAATGAAAATACCATGTTGGAGAGATATCTGTACCCCCATGTTCACAGTAGCTTTATTTACAATAACCAAGAAACCAAAACAACTTAAATGTCCATCAATGGATGAATGTATAAAGAAGTTGTGGTGGGGCCGGCCCGGTGGCCCAGCAGATAAGTGTTCATGTTCTGCTTCGGTGGCCTGGGGTTTGCCGGTTCAGATGCCAGGTGTGGACATGGCACTGCTTGACAAGCCATGCTGTGGTAGGCGTCCCACATATAAAGTAGAGGAAGATGGGCATGGATGTGAGCTCATGGCCAGTCTTCCTCAGCAAAAAGAGGAGGATTGGCAGCAGATGCTAGCATTGTGGTATATATATATACAATAGAATATTATTTAGTCATTAAAAAGAAGATAATTCTGCCATTTGTGACAACATGGAGGGATCTTTAGGGCATTATGCAAAGTCAAAAAGACAGAAAGACAAATAGTATATGATCTTACTTATATTTGGAATCTTAAAAAACATCTGACAGAAAATGAGATTAAATTTGTCGTTACAAATTATATTTATCTCACTTTATTAGCACTATATTTTTATAATATTTAATTAATAATTGTGTAGAAGGGAATGGATCACATGTGGGAGAAATTGGAATTTCTTTAAAATTGAAATATAAGCCAAAAGCAAATAGCTTAAAATGTAGCTTGTTATTCAGTTTTTACTTCAGTAATATTTTTTGTTATGCTGTTTTGTGTTTTTGTTTTTATGAAAATATCTTTATTTTGCCTTCATTGCTAATACAATTTTTATTAAAATTTAATTCATATAAAATATATTTACCAAGTCTTGCAAACATCATGATTATCCAATTCCAGAATATTTTCTTCACTTCAAAAAGAAACCCATACCCAATAGCAACCATTCTCCATTCCCTCCCTGTGCAGCTCCTGGTAGACGCTAGTTTACTTTTTGTCTTTACAGGTTTGCCTTTTAGGACATTTTGTATGAATAGAATGCTACAATATGTGGCCTTCTGTGTTTGGCATCTTTCACTTAGCATAACATTTCCAAGGTTCATCCATTTTGCAGCATATATTAGGATTTTATTCCTTTCTATGCATGAGTAATTTTGCATTGTATGGATATTGCCACATTGTTTATTCATTTGTCAGTTGATGGAAATTTGGGTTGTTCCCACTTTTTGGCTATTTTGAATGTTGCTTGTGCTTTCGGTGTCTAAGAAACTATGGCTTAACCTAGGATCACAAAGATTTGCTCCTGTTTTCTTACAGAAATTTTACAATTTTACTACATAAATTTAGACCTATTAGCCACTTTGAGTTAATTTTTGTACATGGTGTGAGGAAGAAATTCAACTCCATTATTTGGCATGTGAAAATCCAGTTTTCCAACACCATTTACTAAAAACATTATTCCTTCCCCCATCAAATGGAATTTTTTAAATGAATACTTCACCTATATAAAATACCCATAGTTGACATTTTGCAGTACTCTTTAGAACACGTTCTGAATCACTGCACTCTATTGGTATATTTATATGTAAAATGTGTGAATATCTAGAAGCGACTCTTGGATTAATCATTAAACTCCAGAAATTACTTAGTAAAGGTTGTAAAATAATTTGGAAACAAATTAAGGGATTGCATGTATAAAGTAAGAAAATATATTTCTTTTCGACCAAATGTCAGAGATTTTCTTATTTAGCTAGCTATGTACCCCCATAGGTACTTCAAACACTGCCGTCAACGTAGAGAGCAGTTCACTAAATAATTGAAACCTCAATAGGTAGAAAATACAGTACATTTTCCTATTTCATATATGCTATCCCTTAATTAGTTTTCAAGTTATTTAAGTATCAGACAATGTATGATTATTCAGAACACGTATGCAGAAAAAAGACTTGATTTCTAGAAGAAGAAACAAGGGTGCTAATTAACAGCATTTCTATACTGTTTTACAAGTTTTTACTGATTTAACTTAAATTCATTAGAAAAAATAGAAGAAAAGAAAATTTATGTAGATGCATCCATAATCTACAAGTGCAATAAATAATCAAAATCTACTTCTCCCAGGAAATGAAATGTGTTTCTCAAAAGAAATTCATTTTCTAGTAGTTAAAACTATATTTGTTTTCTTTTTAAGTGGCAATTTGTTACCATTACTATTGAACAATTCTGTTGTCAGTTTAATATTTCTTTCAAGATACGGATTTTTATTGATAAAATCCTTGCACTGACCTTACATTATTGCATATAATCTGTATTAAAAATAGTAGGAGGAGATGAAGTCAATTTCATTCTTCTCTTACTCCATAGTTTATTTTATTGAAATGCTAAACTGAAGCACCTTATATATTGCTGTGGATTTCTTATTTTCCTTTGGAAAATTGTCAGCACTGATGCTTTTGGCGTAACTGAGTTGTGAGAAGTTGGGAAAAACCACTTAGTAAGCAAGTTTACTTGTTGAAATTGCTCCAGGTTTTCCAAGCTTCTAATCATAATTAAACATAGTGGAAAGAAACAGTAATTGCTCTACTTAAACATTTTATGAAATTTGGATACATTTCCATAAATAGTACCCGATCTTTCAATAAGGAAGAATAGTTACTTTGGTAAGTGTTGCCCCAAATCCACATTCTTTTTTTCTCAGAGCATGAGACACATTCTGAACACGTAATGTTGGTAAACCCACCTGTGTTATTCATTCTTTTCATATTTCTAATTTTCAGATTTTCTGTTGATATGTATGGATGTTGACTTTCCTCTGTTGGGTACACATTTGTCTGAGAAGGTAGCCAGTTATTTTTTTGTAAATATGCAGTGGCGTGGGGAGATTCTGTTTATTTTCCCATTAAGCTTGTGTATGTGTATAAATTATAGATATGGATTTTCCTATATTCCAGCCTATGGGGAAGGATACATACTTTGAGTAATGCAACCAAATCTAGAAAATATAAGAACAATACCAGATGAAGAATCAGTACTAATAGTCACATATAATGTTCAGGAAAAAATTTGGTTCAATAGTAAGTGGCAAGATAATGAATTTTCCAAAAGAATCCTGAAAGGATAGCTTACCTGCTTCGAACCCACGTCTCCTGGGGGAAGAAACTGAGATACTAATGAGGTAGGGTGAAATAAACAAGAAACCACTACAGCACCTCAGTGACAGAATATGGAAACGGAGGGAGGACAGAGGGGACGGACTGGACCAGGGAAGGGGAACAGAGGAAACAATATTTTCTGTATTCTTTAGAAGGAAATTTCCCCTAGTTGATTTTGTGAGTTTTATCTAAGCCGTATATGATTAAGAGTTTCTGATCAAACAAAATGTCCCAAATTTAATGTCTAGAAATTAGTTTTATGGTTACAATTTATCAAAAACATGATACAATCTCTTTGACATTTCTCTCGTGACCACTATCAACTATTTGAAACCTTCAGAAGCGAAAAAAAGAGGGTAGGTATGAAGTTTAAGAGGATGGAACAATTTTCTGCAAAGATTAAAGGAAAAGAATTGAATACACTACCACTTCTCACTTGGCACATCCAACGACAACTAAGTCCTAATGAATGTAATCATCTCATCCCAAGAAGGACCTCGCTCTCCTGTAATACGGCAACAGCGATTACTTTTTCCATATTTACTATTTATCAGACACAATGCTAGGGGCTGCATAGGAAGTTTTCTTTTTTCTTTGACGTAACTCTATAAGACAGGGGTTACCATGGCACAGAAGTCTTACAGACTTTCAGGATTGTTTCTTTTATGAGAACATTTCCCTTCCATCCTCCATTCATGTATGATTTTATTTTGAATCTTTGTCTGACCTTGTTATAAAAAAACCCTTTACTTCATAAGGAACGTTAGCTAGATTACTAAATAACTAACTAAATAAATAAATGGCAAGTATAAATATTACCTTAAGCCTACCAAAAATATTGAACATATCCTTTTGAGAAGAGGAATAATTGGAAAAAAAAAAAAAACCCCTAGAATCTTTTAGGCATTTCAATGACAGTGGATCTAGATTTTGGAGTTTTTGACCCTTGTTTTAATTTTATTTCTTAATTTTGTTTCCTGATCGTAATTACCTGTATTGATTGTACTGGACTTTTGAAAACTGACCAATATGTGACACAAAACATTTTCGTTAAACTAGTTGATTTTTCTATTATGTTTTTGAATACTGTTATGTGAAATAAACATCACAAAAGTTTAAAGAACATGTCCATATCCATGTTCTATATAGCAATATAAAAATGATAAAATGACTTGATATGATGGTGCAAACAAGGAGTGATAGCTACGTGTCTATTTTATTAGATGACCAGGTAGCCAGAAACTGGCTGATGACTTAGATTTATTGCCACAGTGAGAACAGTCCTGGGGGCTTCTCCGCCACTACAAGAGGCGGGCACACACAGACATCCCCCACCACCTTCTCGCCTTGAATATTGCCATCTGTTGACCTGTTGTCAGACATAATTTCTAGACATAAAGTTATTTGTCCCTTTCTCAAATCAGAGCATGTCCTCCATTCGTGTATAACCTTGCAGTTGATTACTTGGGGTGCCGGTTTGGATATCGTGTCCTTAACGGGTAATAGGATCAGTCAGGACAAGTTACATTTCTGCTCAGCTTTAAGTACTCTTGTCTTTTCTAGTTTGGTTCCCTGCCCAACATTTTGCAACTACTAAACAAACTCTAATTAACTTGAATGTTACAGTCAGAATCAGTTAGATCTTTCTGAATCCAGATTTAAGTGGCTACAACATGAAGATATAATTTAATGCTCCTGATCAGCAACAAGCTGTATTAGAGAACTAAAAGCCTTATCAAAACTGGCTAAGACCTTAAAGTGTATTCATAGGATTGTTTTTTAATTGAAATATCTCAGATCAGATGCAGCAATACATGAATGGCTGGATGATCAGGAGTTTTAAATGTTAAGTATTGCTATTATTGTTTCTAAGATATTTTAAAAGGCAAAATTTGTTCTTCAAATATACATTTAGAGTCTGGGGTCCCATAGACATAACTGCCTTAGTGGAGTTGTTTTGTTTTTTAGTCAAATCAATAAATGAACACAAGAGCTTACTTTTAAAGATTTTATTTTTTTCCTTTTTCTCCCCAAAGCCCCCCAGTACACAGTTGTATATTTCTTGTTGTGGGTTCTTCTAGTTGTGGTATGTGGGACGCTGCCTCAGCGTGGTCTGACGAGCAGCGCCATGTCCGCGCCCAGGATTCGACCAACGAAACACTGGGCCGCCTGCAGCAGAGCGCGCGAACCCAACCACTCGGCCACGGGGCCAGCCCCACAAGAGCTTACTTTTAAAAACATGAAATTAATCTTGAGTTTCCAGAGGTCCATAATGCTAATTTTCCTCAATATAAACATTCTATGAAACACTTTTTTAAATATTTCAAAACACAACACTGTCATAAAAAATTTAGTGCATACATGTAATTTCAAATTCCTGATATTTTTTCACATCAAGGGGTGGATTTATAAAGATGACCACAGCGTGTCTCAGACAGGACAGCACTGATCCACCATTCCTGGACACAGGAACATCTCAATTCCCAGTTTCCTTCCAGTTCAGTTGGGACTATGTGACTGAGTCTACGCATACCTGAAAATTCCTGCACAGACTGTCGTTTTGGGGCATCTCGATGCAAAGGACCCTACGGAGTACTCTGTCTAGGCTCTGCAGGATGGAGAGTCACAAGCTGGAAGGATCTTGGATGCTCAAAACACCATGTAGAAGAAAGTCCCCAAGAGCAATGTGATATACATCAGACTGTGACGTGAGCACAAAACAGACCTTCCTCGTGTTAAGCCACTGAGCTGTGGGATCATTGGTTATAATGGCCAGCAGCAAATATCCTAACATGCTGGATAAGCCAAATTTTACAGAAAAAAATCAAGGATTTGTTTTGTGTTCATGTGGGATTGTGCTATCTTTTAAAAGCATGCTTTTAAAATATAATCTTAATACTTACAGAAAACAATGCAAAGAGTTTTAAGGAAATATAGCGCAACCAGAAATTAATGTCTATAATAAGCATGTTACCTTTGAGGCCACAACATTAGCATCAACAACATGTGTGTGTTTACATACATATATATAAATGTCTTTCCTGGATAGATGGATGGCTAGAATATCCAAACACGGGATACAGTATGTCTTGTTAGAGCAGGTACCCAGACCATGTTATTTACTGTAGTATCCATAATATTTAATACAAGGCCAGCACATAGTAGGTGCTTTAAAACATCTGCATAAGCTAATGATATAAAAGGAATTATGGTCATCTGTTGCACTCTTGATATTTTGCCTACTACATTGGACAACCAACATTCAGCTAGGTTTACTAAAGAGGAGATAATTCATTACAGTAGCTTAAAATCTACCCACACTGAGTATACAAAATGGGAATAACCAAGTAAAACAAAGCTTTTCAGGGAAAAAAAACCACAACCAAAAAAACCCAAACTATTATTTCTCATTTTCATTATGTGAAAATATTTTACTTTTCTGGATAAACAACCTAATCTTATATACCTAAATCTCTACTAAACTAGCGAGATGTGGGACTTTTTAGTGAAAATAATGCGCTATTACAGAATTTTCATATTAACCACACATATTAATTATGACTAGTCAGCAGATTAACATGTTTTTAACATGGTTTTCAATTTAGCCTCTGTGATTAAAAGCTGAGATTTCTTTGTAAACAGTTACTCCATAGGTTTTTTATGCTTTATGCCAAGGGAAATCCTCTGATCTTGCAGTATTTGAATCTTGGTATTTCAGGCTTTTTGTTCTTGCTGTTTTGTTGAGGGGAGTGGTTTTTATAATGTGTATAAAAAATAAAATGGTCTGCACAAATTCCAGTCCTTAACCTGAACTCTTGGTCCAGCCCGGGCACATCTCTAGTCAAGGTCATCTCCACTTCAGCCACAAACTATTTACATTCTCATCCCTGCCCATAAATTATTATTTAAAAACTATTGACCTTCTCAAAAATTTTTTACTTACTATATAATCTAACTCTTGGCTATTTTATCATCTATATTACATAGTTCAAGTATTGTAGGAAAAATGAGTTTAAGGCACATAAAAGCCAATCAGAGGCAGCAATTTTATTTTTTCTGAAGTTTCATGCATTTTTCCCCATTTATAGAATTCAGGCTGAGAAGCATTAGGCTCCTAAGTACTCCGAGCATCATAAATGAAGGGAATGATTCAGGCAATTATTGAAAAAGGATTAGTGGTAAAATAAGGTGGAACTGTGTCTCTGTGCTTGCTAATTACTCCGCCCTCTGGATGCCTGAATGAAGAAGATAACCGGTCCCTGTGCTGGGCCTCCTCAAGCGCTAGGACACAGAGCTCTTCAGGGAGCTCACAGAGCGAAGTCACCAGTAGCGAAGTAACAGAGTTTGATGGCTGTAAATGTTTTTCTTACCTACACAAAAAAATCTGTATCAAGAAAAGTCAGTACATATAACCCTGGTTTAGCGTTGTCAGTAGTTTTACAGAGATAATCAGTTAACACGTTTTAAGCTTTTTAAACAGCAATGCTAATTAAGAGCTGCCATTAAATCCAGGATCTAGAAATATTTCACATCATTCTACTTTTACCTTTCTAGAAAATAACTCTAAAATATCTATTACCGAAAGGAAAATTATTATTAAATGAGCTAGAAACAAATTACTGAAGGGTATAAAGGAAAAGAAAACAAATAAACAACAGAACTGGGTTAAAGTACATACAGAAAATAGACAGGGCATGGCTTGCTGTCTTAGTAATTCAGTCGACCCTGTAAAGTAAGTGTTGTTGCAATCCTTTTCACAGAGGAGGAAACTGAGGCTGTTAGAGATGAAATAAAGTAAAGTCACAGAGTCTACTTGCTATTTTCCCTCCACCAATTTCCGTGCATTTTCTCCTTTGTAGATTATTGGCTCCTTTTAACTTTATCTGGGTGTCCGCTGACAAGTTTTTCTTTAGAGTTATGGGAAAGATCTTTTAAAATAACATTCATCCATCCATCCACTCACCCACCCAATCATGCTGTTGTAGTAACCAGCAGCACGCATGACAATGGCTGTGTTAACTCGCGCATTACACTTAGTACCCGGGCATAACACAAGCTGGCTATCAGAACGGCAGACAACAGAACAGGAGAGAGAAGAGCCACTATGGTTAGGAAGCAATTACATGCCTACCAATGGCAGATCATAGGACAGGCTAGTGTTTTCCACAAAACAGAGGTGGGTCACATGTGAGGACGGAGTCAATCTGAAGTCATTTTAAGCCAAAAGGAGAGCATTCGAGCTCCAACGGTGAGAACCAGTGTGTGCAGTGGGGATGTGGAGAGGCGGCCTCAGGACGGTCTTGTGAGAAGTCTTAGCAGGCGCCTCCAGTGACCCCACAGAAGCCCTAGGCCTGCTACCATCCTGTCAATCACCAGCCAAGCCAGAATTTTTTAAACTAGTCTCTTAGTTCTTCTCCTTTTTCCTGTTTTGACATTACTCAGATCGAAACAGCCGTCTTCTTAGCGAGGGGTGAGAAGAGCATAAAAAGGGAGTAGGCGCCGTCCACGCTCTGTCCCTTAGGAGGGAGGCAGCTGCTTTCTACAGCTGAATGACGCCAGCTAGGGATGGGCAAGTTGTTAAAATAAAAACTTGGGAGTTAAGTAAGGTCTTGCATTAGACATTTTTAACTTCTGAGATGAAGCTGCGTTTTAGTAGTTAAACGATGTACAGGAATGGATAGAATGTTCTGCCAGTGGCAAAGAAAAAATATTCCTCCCAAAATAAGTTTTTAATAAGGCAGTGAAAGAAAAAATGTTTACACTATATTCCCCACATTGTGGTTGACCAACAGTCAAGTTGCATATTTATTCACCTTATTTTTTAATTGAATACAATCCCTATAATTGATAAATCTAATTTTTCTTTTAATAGATGCAGATTTTTACCTCATAGTACTTAAATTTAATGTTTTAGCTATGCTTTTCATGGTTGCACTTGAATTCAATTTTTCCAATTCTTGCAACCATTCTTGGGTATTTTTGAGATTTTTTTTTTCTCCATTGCACTCAAGTTAAAAATCAATTACCCTTCCGGACACCTGATAAGCAAATCTACTTCAATAGATTTGGAAAATATTCTTTGCTCTGCTTTATGCCTAGGGTATAAACCATTTCATAGATTTATTTGTTATTACCTATATTTTATTTTCTCTTTATATTAAAAAAAAGAGGGGAAGGAGCGGGATATGTCGCTTTCCCATTCATCTGGCAGCAGCCATTTCTGCAGTTAAACTTTCCTGATCTTCGCCTGTCAATCATCCATATCAGAGGTTCCGAAATTCAGCAGATCACGGGTGAATGAGGTTACATATCAGGGAGCTGGAAGAAAACTTCAAACTTCTTTTTACATTTTAACTGTATTGTTCAGATTTTTGTCCTCAGCATTTTTTTTTTGTCTGTTCTATCAGCTATTGAGAGGTGTACTAAAGTCCCCCTTTGTGATTATGATTTTTTATTTGCTTTTTAGGTTTTCATATTTTAGAACCATGTTTTTGGTGCACACGGATTTTGATTTGAAAAATCTTATAGATCCTTGGTCACTCTGACCTGGCCCTCTGTGTGTTGACTAAGGCTTCTTGCTTCACAGAACCTGCCTCATATTAGCACACTTGCACCAGCTCTCTTTGGTTAGTGTCCCGTGGCATAACTTTACTATCACTGACTTTTACTAGCTTTGTGTTTTTATATTTAACGTCTGCCTCTTTTAAGTAATATATAGTTGGAACAACTAAATGGGACAATCTTTATCTGTCATCCAGAGTGTTAGTTCATTTACTCCAGATGTGATTTATGATATGTCAGCATATGTCTACACTATACTACTTCTTTTCTATTTGACGTGTTTCATGTGCCTTTCTCTCTTTTTTTGCATTCTTTTCAATTAATCAAATAGCTGTTATTCATTTTTTCTCTAGATATACATTCTTTTGCCATTCTTTTAGCTGTTTCCTTCAGATTACCACAGGCATCATTGACTTATTAAAGTCTAATAAAATGATTATTATGACTGTTTCTGCGAACGTCTGTCTAATCTATCCATCCATCCATCCATCCCAAAATCTTGCAAGATTTTTAATATTGAAGACATGCTATCATTATTTTATATAGTCAACATTCCATCAATATCCATTCAAAACTACCCAAATATTTGTCCCCTTTTCTAGCCTTTATTCCATTCTGCAATCCAGTGTTTCCCCCGGGATCATTTGCCATCTGCCTTTATTATTTCTTTAAATGTACTTTTGCTAGTGACAAATTTTTATCAATTTCTAATCCTATTTTCTGAAAAAGCTTTCATTTCACCTTGATTTTTGAAGGATATTTGGACAAGATATAGAATTTTAGGATAAAAATTTTCTTTCCACACTTCAAATATGTCACTTCGTTTTCTTACGGCTTCCAATTTTGATGTATTGTAAAATTAGCCATCAGTCAGTTGTTTTTCACACATCTACCAGGTCTGATCTGCATATTTTACATAGTGAAAACACTTCGTTCTCATCCTGAGAGATTTGGTCCCCAGGGGATTTTCAGCAGTGTCTATAGAGACATTTTTGGTTGTCACAGCAAGAGGTCGGTACAGAGATCTAATGGACAGAGACCAGCAATGCTGCCAAATACGCCACCTCAATGCACTAGACACCCCCACACACTGAAAGATTTTCCAGCCCAGAATGTCAAAGTACAGAAGTTGAGAAACCTTCTCATAGTAGTTACTATACATTTTAATTCCTTAAATTTTCTAGGTCTTCTGAATCCCTGAAAAGGATAGTGGGTATTATATAATGTAATTTTAGTATCTTAAAACTTATTTGTAGAGACAACACTCTTTAGGAATATGGAAAATAATTTTGGAATTATTTTGGGTCATGGATGGATTCATTGTTGGATTTGCCATTAAAAATTACTATTCTTCTTTCATAAGAATTAAACTGTTTATTGCATATAGTGGCATCAATGTCCAGAGGAAGAAACAACTGTGTGTGTATGTCTCACCAATTATGATATATATATTTATAGCACAAATTTTATATACTAATGTGTATATTTTTCATTTATTTTTATATTTAAAACCATGGTCTTGGTTTTTCTTCAAAGGAATTATTTATCTCTTTGATACATTATGTAATTTATAGTGAACCATCTTGTTTATATTATTCATTTTACTTAAACCATCATACCATCTTAGTACCAGAATAATTTTAAAATGATGTTTTCAATTAAGCGAAATACTACTCCTTAAAAAAAAGTCCATTATTTCCGTTAAACTTATATTATAAAAATGTACTCAATAATATATATATTAAGAATTTCAAAAATTCGTGGAAATTTTATTTCTCTTATTCCACAAGTATGTACATAATTGATTCAGTTGTACCTCTTGGCCCACAATCCCTAAACTACTTGCTCTCTGGCCCTCTACAGAAAATGTTTGCCAGTCCCTGAAGTAGGTAGAGAGGTACAGCTTTGTAAGTCACTAAAAATTTTCTAGGCAAATCATGTTTTCAAAAGAAGTTCTCTTCCTCCAAATAAAAATAGTTTGCTTATGGGAATGTGTAAAGATAAATCAGTAGAATAGCAGTTTGGATTGGAATTTTAAGAAAGAAAAAAGATTCCAGAGTAAAGCTAAAGAAAGCATAGCCCATGAAATTCCTTAACCACTTACTCTGCAAGCTACAGAAGCAAGGAAGTTCAAGTCAGAAGTGTAAACTGTGTTCCAGGATGCCACTTATGTGATAAATTCTCTAGAATCGAGACTTTGAAATATAGTTAAATAGGGAAGTAACCATGGAGGTCTTTTATAAACCAAAGATTCATGGGTCATTCTTCTGGAAATATTTTAACGTGAGTTGCAAATTTATTGATCTTTCCTGTGTCAAAAAACCGCAATCACTTACATGCTGTCTACCCTGCAGACAGCTTAAGACCAAAGCACCACCAGCAAACCACAACATTCAACCGGCTTTCAAGATAAGGACAACATTTAATATGTGAGGAACTCACCACTTTCCGAAACACAATGAGGCTAAAGAGACTTTCCAAAGTAAAGTTCAGAAATTTTGAATAAGTATACTATTTTTGTTGAAAATATGCATACACATACAATTTTAGAAATAGTATAACATGTTAAAAATTGCAAGTTTTTTTAATCCTGGCTGACATCTAGAAAGGTGGGAATTTAGCAGCTGAATATCAACAAAGGCAACAGTATAATTTTGTTTAACTGGTAGGTATTATGGAAAGTGCAGTTCACAGTTTGATAGAGGCTGCAAACAGTGACCACTTCTTGGTTATACCTATTTTGTTAAATTTTCTTTGATGGTAATCATTAAAATCACATATTAGCACAAATAAACTTAGTACTGATATTCAAACCACTGCATGAAGATTTTCCATAATAATGAACATATTTAATCTTGTTTCTCCTATTTTAGTAAGAGCACAAAAGTTTCTACACATTAATAAAAAATAGAAAAAACACTTGGAACTGTCATTTAATTTACCTTTATTTTACCTTTATGAAATTTATAATTTTATACATGTTTGAAAATTTGCACATATCAGTTCAGTATCTCTATAATGTATACATGTATGTATGTGTATGTCTATAGAAGCATGTTCACTTATAGATGTGTTTGATATCAGAGCACCAAACTTAAACATTGTATTTTTGTCAAACTAGGAAGTAAGCATCACAGATAAAACCAGATTGGCTACATAGGTTTCAGCCTGTTATACTGTGGAAAAGTTGTATCATCAGTATTTCTGAAGATCAAAAACTGGCAAGTGATCTTGAGCACAGCTCAATACTAAACAATATCTGCTTTACATAGTTTTTGAATCCAAATGTTAGTTCAATACAAACTAAAATGTGCAAACTATTAAAGTATTGTTTTCATTTAGGAAAAGATGAGGCAAATGTATTTTAAGTCATTAGAACAAGCTAATATTATTACTGAGCTTTTTCCTCCTAAGGTCTGAGATGGAAGCTCAGGTAGACAGAATAACATTGCTCTTCATAAACCTAAGTTAATGCACATTTGACATGCTTTTGTTAAAACCACAAAGCTTACTTTTTTCCAGTGTGTTAGTTTCAGCAAAACAAGTGATACTCTTGTTTAACTATGTTTGCTGTTTGTTTTTAACCTACTGGGGAACTGAGTTTTTAAAATGATTCACTGTTCTTTCCACTCCCATACACTATATACATTAATGACAATCCAATTTCTTAAAATCAGAATATAAATAAAAAAGAAAAAAGACTTTATTTTTATATGAATGGCTGATGCTTACAGTAGACAAAAGCCAAAACAAACGTTCTAAGAGTTTTGTATTTTTTTATAACTCTACTGTGGAACATTTGAAACCTTATATTGGATAAGTAATGCAATGAAGATTGACAGATACAAAGCGTTAGCTGATAGATAAAAAGCGTCAATTTGAAAGTTGTTGCAAATTTCCTTGTGTTCTTATTATATTGATCTGGAATAATTATCTATTTGTTTCCTTGTTTTAGCATACTGATTTAATGAACGTTCCAAATACAAAAGCAGGTCAAGATCCCTCTTTGAGGCAGAGGTGGATAACTAATTATCAATGCATACAAAAGTAATAAGCATTAGGGGATTACAGCGTGGCCACTGGAGATAAGGTGGAGTGGAGGTTCATGGGGTATTGAGTGGAGTCAAGTTACATGGAAGGCAAACCTTTAAGAACAGTAACGGATTTTACTGTTTTTCATTTGAAGTTGTTCTCTCCTGTGCTCTGTTGCACTTCCCTTTCATTAGGAACTAAACTTTCAATAAAAAAACCTACTTCATAGAATATTCATGTATCAGTGGTATAGAGGGAAACACAATAAGGGCTGGAGAGGAGCAGGACATTCAGGCTGCTAGAGTTATAACAAAGAAAATGTTATTTAAAAATAAAACTTTATAACACTATCAATATCTGTATTGTAACTTCATATTTCTTCTAATTTACACCTCAATTGGGTTAAAAACCAAAACAGATTAATCACTGTATGTTTCACTATGTAGCTTAAAATTCATATACTGTTTGTCTTTTATTTTTTCTCTTTCAGCCATTTTTTATTTGCAGTTTGTGTTCAATGCAAGTCAATTCCATAACATTAGAAGTTACTATAAATCAAAGCATAAATACCCAGACACAATATGCAATCCAAAATTCAGGTACAGCATTCAGATATGAAACAAAAGGGAATGTTCATTCACACACACAGTAGCTCGAGATCTGTTGGATATTGTTGTTCCAGTGTAGGTTTCTAAAGATGGGGGAAAAAAAGGACTGGTTATCGACTACCGGGGTCATACATCACAGGAACATCAAAGCATCAGTGTGTGACCGTCTGAATAAGACTTTAGGGAGTGTCTATTTTTAAAAAGGCTTTTGTGGATCAAGGCAGTTGTGAAAAGATTTCCTTTCCAAAATCAAGCCCACTTTAGGCTTTAGGACCAGGTTCTAACTCTCTAAAATTATAGACTGATAACAGAAAGTGTTCCAAATGGGGCTATTATGATTCACAGCTTTTTTAAAAAAAGTGTTTGCAGAAAGAGCATAAAAGTTTTTCTGAATTTAGTGCAAGTTAGCTTCCAGTCTCCACTTCCCAAATACTTGATTTACAGTTTCAGTTCCTTCACATATTTGCCTTTTTAATTTCAAGATTTGCCAATTTTATCTTCAAAATAGATCACTTTTTAAAGTGTAAAAAGTATTCAACATACGCTGAAATCAAAAGTGTTTTGAAATTAGTTAAGGTGAATGCGCTTCTACTCTTTGGAATCAGTTCAGCTAAATGAACATGGCGCTCTTGTTGAATATAGGTGATTAGTACATAAGCAAAATTTACTCGTTTTGCTTGGATTTAGGGTAGATTCCAATCCATCATTACTCTGGCACATGCCAATTACTACATAAAGTCAACTGCAATGTCAAATTCAAAGCTTCAGGGGAAAGAGTTCAGTTCTCAAGAGATCAGTGATAGCTTCATAGTGTAAAATTTCATCTAGAGTACACTGGCATTAAATTAGTACTGTTGAAACAATACATTGAGGATTTATAGTAACACCTGGAAGTTCCTTCTAAGGTACATACAAATAAAATCATGGAAGCTTTTTATATTACCTGTTTTATGGCCTGATAGATTTAAAGAACCAAATGAAAACTGAATCTGTTCCCTTGAATCTTATCCTTTATCTCTAAATAAGATAAAATCTATTTTTATTTTCAAGGTAGGGTTTTATGTGTCCACATTTCTTAAACCACATTTCAAGAAATCAGCTCTTAAAATTTCTGTGTGTTGTCTCTCTTCCTCTTGTACAAGAAACTCCAGCAGACTTAATATTGGCATTCACCATCTAGTCAAACTCTTCACATGCTCTTCAAACCAACCAACTTTGGGATCCTCAACATATTCTGTGTCAATAAAATAAAGTGTAGAATTAGCAGATTTGGTGAAGACCTGTTTTTTCTTTGCCACACTGGAAATCTAGATGCCATTTGGATTGCGTTTAGAAGATGGGGAAGTAGAGACATTTCTTGGCCTGAGTCTCTTAATAGTAGAGATGTAGAAGGGAGAACTTGCCTTGGTGGTAGCATCAGCTCAACATGGGGCAGCCGAGGTACTCTGGGAGGAGTAACTTGAAAGTGTTACAACAGTTACTTGGTTTGAATAAATCTGTGTGGGTAGGAGGAGCACCAGAAGCAACAGCCCCAGTCCGAGCGTGGCCACCATTGTTCTGCCCATGTCCACTCCGACGGTGCGAGGTGCCGCTCGCAGCAAGCTGAGTGCATGGAGAATCACTGGTTTAGGGCAGGAGCAGGTAAGGTCTCTCAAGTTTGTTTGTTTGGTTTTTTTCCATAAAGGAACTTGTTTTATATTCTTATTTTAAACTGCGTGGGATTTTATAATTTATTTTCTGAGTTGATTAAATAATAAAAATGTATATTTAACCTTATAGAAGTTTAGGATCTATCGAAGTGATCCAGGTAGAAGGTAGGAAGCTACTAAAGGAAGGTGGGATAAAAGGTTTACAGAGTAGAATGACATTAATATGTAATAAAAGAGGTAGAAGTGGAGATACATTTATGAATAAAGGGACAAAAAAATGCTTATTATGTTTGAAGGTACATTCTGCAATGACTGAGTGGAATTTTCCTGGAGAAATTTTGCAGCAATATTGAATTCAACAATGTATAAAATCATATACCATGATCAGTGGGATTTTCAATATTTGAAAAGCAAGTAATGCAATCAATCCATCACATCAATAGACTAAAGAAAAATCACATGATCTCATGAATAGATGTAGAAAAAAGTTTGACAAAATCCAACACTTATTCATGATAAAAACTCTCAGTAAACTAGGAATACAGAAGAAGTTCCTCAATTTGATAAGGAATAGCTACAAAAACCTAAGGCTAACATTATAGTTAATGGTAGGAAACTTAAAGCTTTCCCATTAACATCAGGTACAGGGCGAGGATGGCTCCTCTTACTACTCCTTTTCAACATCATACTAGAAGTCATAGCCAATACTATAAGACAAGTAAAGGAAATAAATAGTATGCAGGTTGGGAAGGAAGAAATAAATCCAAAAGAATAGACGAAAAAATTCCTGGAACTAATATGAGGATATAATAAGGTTGCAGGATCAATATACAAAATCCAATCACTTTTCTATATGCCAGAAATGAAAAAGAGGTTTGAAATTAAAAACACAATATCATTTATATTAGCACCCAAGAAGATAAATACTTAGGTATAAATCCAACAAAATATGTATAAATTCTGTATAAGGAAAACCATAAAAACTCTGATAAAAGAGGTAAAAGGAAAACAAATAAATGGAGAGATATTTCATGTTCATGGACAGGAAGTCTTGAGATTGTCAAGATATCAGTTCTTCCTAACTTGACCAATAGAGTCAACGCATTCCCAAGCAAAATCCCAGAAGGTTATTTTGTGGATATCAACAAACTAATTCTAAAATTTATATGGAGAGGCAAAAAACCCAGAATAGCTAACACAATATTGAAAGGAGAAAAACAAAGTCAGAGGACTGACATTACTTGACTTCAAGACTTATTATAAAGATACAGTAATCAAGACGGTGTGCTATTGGCAAAACAACAGATAAATAGATCAGTGGAACAGAATAGAGAGCCCAGAATTAGACCCATAAAAATCTATCAATGGATTTTTGACAAAGGAGCAAAAGCAACGCAACAGAGCAGAGATAGTCTTTTCAACAAGTGGTGCTGAGACAACTACATATCCACATGCAAACAACAAACACAAAGCTGAGTCTAGACACAGGCATTACACCCGTCACAAAAATTAACTCAGCATGGATCATAGACCTAAATACAAAACGCAAAATTATAAAACTCCTAGAAGATAACATAGGAAAAACCCTAGATGACTTTGTGTATGATGATGACTCTTTAGGTATGACACCAAAAGTGCAATCCACGAAAAAAGGAATTGATAAGCTGGAATTCATTTAAATTTAAAATGTCTGCTTTATGAAGTACACTGTCAAGAGAATGAGTAGAAAAGCCACAGTCTGGGATAAAAATATTTGCAAAAGGCATATCTGATAAAGGGCTGTTATCTAAAATATACAAAGAACACTTAAATAGAAACACTCAACAATAGAAAACAAACAAGTTAAACATAGTTAAAAAATAGGTAAAGGACCTGAATAAACACCTAACCAAAGAAGATATACAGATGGAAAATAAGCATATGAAATGAGGCTCAACATCATATGTCACTAGGGAAATGCAAGTTAACACAATACTGAGATACTCCCTATTAGAATAGTCAAAACCCAGAATATTGACAACGCCAAATGCTAGTGAGGATATGAAGCAACAGAAACCCTCATTCACTGCTGGTGGAAGTACAAAATGGCACAGCCACTCTGGAAGAGGTTGGCAGTTTCTCACAAAACTAACTACATGATCCAGCAACTTCACTCCTTGGTATTTATTCAAATGAATTTGAAAGTTATGTCCACACAAAAACCTGCACACGGATGTTTATAGCTGCTTTATTCATAAATGCCAAATCTTGGAAGCAAACAAGATGCCCTTCAGTAGGTGAATGGACAAATAAGCTGTGGTCCATCCAGACAATGGGATAGTGTTCAGCACTAATGAGCACTGAGCTATCAAGCCATGAAAAGACATGGAGGAATCTTAAATGCATATTACTAATCTGAAAAGGCTATATACTGTCTGATTCCATCTATATGACATTCTGGAAAACTCACAACTCTGAAGACTGTAAAAGGATCAGTGGTTGCCAGCGGGGAGTGGGTGATGGATGAATAGGTGGCATATGGAGGATTTTCAGGGCAGTGAAACTACTCTGTGTGATGCTAGAGTGGTAGATCTATGTCATAATACATGTGTTAAAAACTTGGAGTGTACAACACCAAGAGTGAACCCTAATGTAAACTATGGACTTTAGGTGCTAATGATGTATCAATGCAGGTTCATCACTTGTAACAAATGTACCAGTCTGACAGGGGATTTTGAAGGTGCGGGAGGCTGTGTTCATGTGTAGGGAGAGAGTATATGGCAAATGTTTCTACCTCTACTCAGTTTTGCTGTGAACCTAAAACTTCTCTAAAAAATAAGGTCTATTAAAAAACAACAAAAACAGATGGTAGGCTAGATTTGGCCAGAGGCAATAGTTGGTTGACTCCTGATGTAGAACAGGTCCTTCGTTAAAGAAATAAATGAAAGAACACCAAAGTATGTTCCAGTTACTGTTGCTAAGTAACAAATTACCCCCAAACAAAAAATACATTACAATACATTACAATAAAAAAGCCTGAAGTAATGATGTTTTCAGAAAAATGAAAGCTGAAAAAATTTGCTGCCAGCAACACTACATTATATGAAATATAAAAGGAAATTTTTAGATAAAGTGAATGATTTCAGAGAAAATCAGAGAATACAGGAAAGGAGAAAAAGCAATGGAAAAATGTGAATAAATATAAATGAATATTGATTATAAACAAAAACAGACAAATAAATTGGTAACATCCAGGAGAGAATTAAAACGCATAATGTCAGTAACTTGAAAGACTGGAGAGGTAAATTGATTTAAAGTGTTCTAATTTTCTAGTATTACTGAGAAAATACATAAGCAATAATTGGGTTCAGACTATTTTATGGCAGTACTGTATAGCGAGATCTCTAGGTTAACCACATGGTAGGAAGAATGACACTGCCTCCCCCAAAGGTGTCCACATCCTAATTCCTGGAACCTGTGAATATGTTACCTTAAGTGGAAAAGTGAAGATGTCATGAAGGTAAAGACTTTGTGATGGGGAGATTATCCTCGCTTATCTGTGTAGGTCCAACCTAATCACCGAGTCCTTAAAAGTGGAGGACTTTCCCCAGGTGAGGTCAGAGTCAAAAAGATGCTACCACATCTCTGTGGGTGAGACATATGCGATGTGTAAAGGACTCTACCAGCTGATGCTGGCTTTGAAGATGGGGGTGGGGGTGAAAATGAAACAGGCAACACAGAGGCTTCTATAAGCTGGAAAAAACAAAGAAACAGATTCTCTTCTAGGCATCAGAAAGGAACACAGCCCTGCTGAAAGCTTGATTTCGGTCCAGTAAGACCTGTGTCGGACTTGACTTACAGAACTATAACACAATAAATGTCTTTGTTTTAAGGAACTAAATTTGTGGCAACTTGTTATGACAGTAGTAGGAAATCAATACAACCACTGAAAACTAACATTGACATAAAGGGAAAAATTCTAAGATACAAACAACCCCAAGGAAGGCAATACAAGAGATAAAAAGAAATCAAACACAGCTGAGTTAAAAAAAACAAACAAAAACAAATATAAGAATAGTTGTTTTAACAGTAAAAATCTATGTAATTCACAAAATGAACAGAAAAAAATGAGAAAAACATGATTTTCTCAGTGGATGAAGAAAAAGCATTCGACAAAATTCCATTCATTCGTTTATAGAATAAAAAAAACACTTAACAAAGAAAGAAAAGATAATCCTTTATTGGCTAAAAATATTTTGCATAAGACCTACAGCTACCATTATCCTTAAGGGTTAACTGTGGATTATCTTCCTTTGTAATGGAAAAAAACAAGAGTGACCATCATTATCAGTTCTATCCAACCTGCTCTAGCTCTCCTAGCCTAGAAATAAGACATAATGGAGAAAGAAATTTATAAGAATTTAATGGATAAAAAATCATTATTAACAGAAGATATAATTGTTTGCACAGAAAAGCCAAGAGAATTTCAGACAAATAATTAGAATAAGTAAACTTTAGCAAGATTGTTCCAAACAAGGTCAATATAAAAAAAATTGGATTTCCACATATCAAAAACACAGAACTAGGAAATTAAATTAACAGCATTAAAACTCAACTATGTAGGAATAAATTTAGCAAAATATCTGCAAGACTTCTGCACTAAAAACTACAAAGTACTAATGAGAGAAATTAAATAAGACTATTTGGATGGAATGCCACATCATGGATTGGAATACTCAGTGTAAAATTGTCAGTTCTTCCAAAAATGATCTGTTGATTTAATGGAATTTGAATAAAACCTAGAAATTATTTGTAGAAAGAGTTCTAAAATTTATAAGAAAATATAAAATACTGAGAATAGGGGCTGGCCCCGTGGCCGAGTGGTTAAGTTCGCGCGCTCCGCTGCAGGCGGCCCAGTGTTTCGTTGGTTCGAATCTTGGGCGCGGACATGGCACTGCTCATCTAGACCACGCTGAGGCAGCGTCCCACATGCCACAACTAGAAGGATCCACAACGAAGAATATACAACTATGTACTGGGGGGCTTTGGGGAGAAAGAGGAAAAAATAAAATCTTTAAAAAAAAAAAAAAAATACTGAGAATAGCCAAGGCAGTCTTAAACCAGAAATCAAAACAAATTAGATATCATGCTATATATTTACTAATGGAGCAATGAGGCATTGGCCCAAAGGTTTACAAGTAAACCAGTGGAACAGAGCGTCTAGAAAGATACTCAAATGTACCGATTTTATGATTCCTTAGTGCACTGCGTAAAAAATGGTCTTTTCAAAAAGAGCGGTAAGTCAATTCAATAGCTCTACTGAAAAAAATGAGTCTCTGCCATACTTCATAACCCACACACGGACACACATCAATACACAAGAAAATCAATTCTAGACAGATTGTAGCCAATCTAAAGTAAAAGGTAAAGTAATGTAAATTTCAATAGAAATTGGGAGAAATATCTCTGTAAGTTAATGAAGGAAGCAGAGATTTCTTAAATGGCACAAAATAAGCAAACTAATGGAAAATTGTGATATATTGGACTATAGTAAGAAAGTCTGTGTTTCAGAAGACAGAATTAAGGAATGGCAAATGTACACCACAGATAGGACATACGCTGATTTGTACATATAATGATTTCTGCCATTAGTTAGTGACGTGGTAGATTTGCCCCTGGGTCCTTTGATATATCTGACCACAAGTCAATAACTAAAGGCAGAAATAACAATTTACAAAGGTTTAGACAGACTTTCACAAATGAAGGTATTAAAATGACGATGAAACATGAAAATATGCTAAATTCATTAGCCATCAGGGAAATGTAAGTTAAAATCACCATCAAATGTTGCTAACCACCTACCAGAATGATACAAATGAAAAGGTGTATAATAGCAAGCAATAGCAAGCATGTGGAACAGCAGGACTTCAATCCACAGCTGGTGAGAAAACTGGTATTATCTATTAAAACTAAACATAAACTCTGTGACTCAGCCATTGCTCTCATAGATACCTAACCAACCAAGTTTGATCATGTTTGCCCCCTAAAAAATCCCAAGAATATCTGTAATAGCATTACACATAAAGCCCCCAAATGGAAACAACACCAGTAGTTCAGTGGACCAATAATTGTGACACATTCATACACTGGAACACGAGAGAGTGATGCATTATTCAACAAGGATGAATTCACGAATAAATGCTGAATGAAACAAACAAGTTATAGAAAAACGTATGTGCACACACAATCATACACACATATCATATATATATAATCATAGCTATTTAAATGTGTACAGGTATATATGATTTTATCTAAGTGAATTTCAAAAATGATCTATGAGATAAAACTCAGGGGAAGAGTTTCCATGCAAAAAAACTACTGACGCTGTGACAGGGTGGGAGTGCTTGACAGGGGAAATTTGTGATTTGTGGTTCTGGCAACACTGACTTTCTAGATACGTGTGATGAAACAAGAATATATTCATTTTATGAAAAATCCTTTGAACTAAAGATATGATTTGTGAACTTTTCCATGTGTTCGTGTGTTTGCTTATATTTACTGGAAGTTTTACTTAAAAATGTAAGGTTAAGTGATTTTGTTTTCCAAATAGTTTGTTAAATCATATTTTCATGAAAATACAACTTAAAATATAGCAAATAAAAAAATATCATATGAACCATATATTAAATATTTATTTCATGAGGGAAACAATGGCTTGGATAAATAGATATTCAATAAACATGTGAAATATATCACAACTTATAAATACGATTACCAAAGCTTCATTTGAGAAAAATAATTTCTCTAATGGATGGTGACGTTAGCATGAATAAAGTTATTACGTAAGTCCAATTAAAATCCCGGTGATGGATATAGAATTTTAACTGTTGGCACCTACATAGGAACCCTAATTAAATAGTGAGGTGTTGAAGATAATTTAAATAAGTTAGTGAAGGATATATATTAAAATATATTTAGCAGAATTTACAAAAAATGAAGTTCTTATAATTAAAGTTGTTGTCCACATTAACAAGCATATTGAAAAATAAAGCCAGCATGTAAACTCCCCCAAATGAATGGGAAAGAACTAAACTTTTCCCTGTTTTTTTTTCTTTTTGGCCACTGGAGAACATATTTAAAAATATTTTACTCAATTTCCTTCATACATTAGTGTTCCTGAATTAAGTGTAGTTACAACCAAATGCTGTAACTCCTGGAAGAAAACTGAAAAATTACATCATCAGGAATCGTGTAGATGTCACATGTAGATTAACCCTATTACTGGTGTATTAAAGAAAAGAAGTCCTCATAATATGAGTGTCATTTGTGCTGTATTATAATTATGGAAATCTAAGCACAGTAATATATTTTGAACCGAGGACTCTTCTGACTGAACCTGGCTTATGTGTGGTGTAACACTGCGACGGCTTTGAAGTTTGGCCACCATCTGGTCAAAACATAGCTCCAGCTCTTGCTAAATGAGTCATCTTTAGCAGTTACTCCATCCAGTGTCTCACTTTCTTCATCTGTAAATGGAGACAATGGTAATACCCACCCCACTGGAAGGCTGTGAGGATAAAATAATAGAGCGCATTTAAAGCACTTTGAAAATGGCACACAATGAGGGCCTCACAAATGTTATCTATTGTTATTTCCTATATATGTGCTATATAACCAGGATTATGAGGAAAAGCATGAAAGAAAATTTATTTCTAAGGCATATGCAAATGGTTCAATATACTTTACAAAATCAATCATATAAGCAAATTATTTCATTAAGTATGACCTGAAAAAGCACCTTCAATAACAGAACTAGAAAAAAAAACCACACAAACACACACACATATGCAGAACTAGAAATTCTAAATATAATTCTAAAGAAAAACTATAAAAAGTTATTTGAAAGTATTAAGGAAAAGAAGCCCTAAAGCAGCCCTTTAATTAAGTGTAACCTGTGTCACTAAAGTCCTATCCTCTAGTCGAGACAAAAAAAGGTAGTAAGGGATATATGTCTCTGTATGTCCAAGTCAGTTATGAGATAAATCCGAAAAATTGAACCTGCACACTCAAATTTTTATGAAATGAAATATTTAGAATTATGTGGACAATTATCCACTAGATTGATCCTTTACTTCTGTTTTTCAATTTTCAACAATGCCTATTATATAAAAAGAATTACAGTATTTCACAAGGTAGGAATACAATTACATCTTTGTTTTATTTCAAAGCATCATTCAAAATATTAAAAAGTCCATATATTTGCCAAATTCAAATCATAGAAGACTTTTTTATAGTTTTCAAATTTTCTAGGAAAATTCACCAACTTAGAAAACTGTCCCCTGGAATAAAAGCTAAATTTGATATTTTTCTTTTTAAAAATGACACTGAACATTTACGAAAATGGCTGTCAATTCTTTATTCCATTTAACAAGTAAAAATCTCAACTGAAATCAAAGGCCATTAAGATCTACAAACTAGATTGGAAATTGTTTCCCTGCAGAGAAGATGCTCAGCTTTACACTTTCCATCACGTTTGCATGGTGAAGACATTTGGCAGTCAAGTTCTTTGCAGACAGCGTATTGCAGGTGCTTAATTGTCTGGGACAATCACTTGTCTGTGAAATAAGACCCTTAATGATACTACAGCTTTGATTGGTTTCTACAAGTGGAGAAACGGAACTACCTCCAGACCCAAAGGTAATTGAAAAGTGTTCAGTTCTCCAGTAGGAAGCATAATTTGTTTCTGATTAATGTCTCATAATTGAAGATCATCTCCAAGTATCTTAGGAGCAGAAAATCCACATTCCTATCACCTGGTTGATATTTTAACTTTTACCCAGGCTATAAGTTTATTCTGAGTTCCACTATAGCTAATGTACCTTTTGGGAAAGACATGAGATTACATATAGAATCAAAGATTTTAAAGTAAGTGAGTAAGCAAGGTAAGTCACTTTTAGATTACTGCCTTCCTGATTACCTGGTTTCTGAAGAGACGTCTGCTGTGATTTTTATCCTTGTTCCTCTGCAGGTGATGCCTGCCCTGATCCCGGCTGCCTTGAAGATGAGGACTCTTTGCTTTGTCTCTGCAGCTGCGTGTCATGTGTTGCCTTTTATATACATATATATTTATAACTTGGACATATCATAGAGAAGAGGCGATATGCACTATTTTTTTAATAATTACTTTAATAATTGGACATGGGCATGTCTTTCATTCTGTTAGATCTTTAATATGAGGTTTTGTATTAATCTAGAAAGAGTGGATTTAAAATTTACTCTTGCTCTGTTTACCCGCAGTGGATAAGCAGGTACGCGTTTCTCTAGTGGTCCGTCTTTTTGTCTCTCTGTTTAGCTTTGGGTCTTTGTTTTGTGCTTTTCCCCAAAAACTGTCTCTTGGAGCTCTCCCAGCTGTATTTCACTGTCACGTTCCTTGAGTTTGTCATCATGATGGTGGTGTGTACTGGAGGAGGCAGCGTTGACTGAAGTGATTAAACCTGTCTCAGACAGTGTGACTCGGGTCTCGGGGCTGTGACCTTCACCAGGATTCCTGCCCTCCTTCTGGTGTCGTGCTGGGCCCAGTACAGATTGTGACTCTCCTCCCCTTGGTATAGCTTTTTTGTCCCCTCTGTTGGCGTCCCCTAGCTGCAGTGTATTTCTGTCAGCTCGCTGATGTCTTTTCCCGTATAGCTTGTGGCTTTTGTTCTATGGTGGACAAAAGGCAGATGGGTCTAATGTAGACAGTAGCCGCCAGTCTCTCTCCTGGCTGGAGCTGTGAGGGAGCTTTCTCGGGACTCCCTTCAATCTTTATTGTTTGTGCTTATTGGATTCCTTGAGGAAAAGAGGGCGTGAGACCTCCTAAGTCTGTGGTCCCCCGGGCTTCATGCTCTCCCCCTAGCCTATACTCACCCTTTCTGTTTATTAGTAGTTTACCATTTTCCCAGCTTAAGTGGCATTTGACATCCATTGACTGTTTGATTTAAGCAAATGCTCAGCTCTTTTTTCACCTTGTGGGTCTCTATCTCCCTTCAGGTTTTGTATTAGTTATTTACCCTGTGACCTTAGTTTTGGATGAGTTCACAAAAGCAGTTAGTTTGCAGTTTATCCACATGCTTTTTCTTTTTTGTAAAAATGGAAGCAATACGCTTTCCAGCTCTCTACTTCTCTGAGCTGAAACATGGTACCCCTAAAAATCCAAAACACGGATTTTGAGAATCTGTTAATGTTACTAGGTCACTTACCATCTCATTTCATTTCTCTTAATTTTCAAATAGGGGCAGCAAAAACTCATAACTTAAAATTCTGTTGTAAATAGAAGCAGTCAAACTCATTTTAAAACTTCAAGGTGTCTAAATTCAGCACACTAAATGGAAATAAATACAAACTAATATGAAGTGATTGATACAAAACTTTCATGTTTACTGATTTTACTACCTTCGTAATAATTTACTGGTTAAATATGGTTCCACTGATCTTACTGTGAATACCCAACTACTATATAAGTATCACACTAGTGTTAGGTTCACTACACTGTTGCAACAAATTTCCACGTACATAGTTTTTTGTAAGGAATAATGAAATACATGTCTAATTTCTCAACCTATAACACACGGTAAAGTATCTGTCTCATTCTTCCCCTTTCATACCTTGGCTCTCAGGACCTTCTTCAAACTTTCCATCCGTCTGTCTTTCCCATGTTATTTACCACCTTTCTTCTAAAGAGGGATATTATGTTCCAGTGATTTTCTCTCTAATTTCTACTCTCTCACTCCACCATCTGAAATCTCTTTACTGTCACATCTACAAATTTAAGTTTTCTGCTTGCTGCATAGGGTGTATACACTTTCTAAGTTGTAGCTATTCTTCTCTCTTATAAAGCAAAAATATCCTTCAAGGAGATCACTTATCTGATTGTCCCATATATCCTTTCTGACAATGAGATCAGTGAGTTAAGCCTCGTACATGAATGAATGCATGTGTATGTGTGTTGTATTACACACACCCCCAGGGCCCACACACAACTGAAATAAGCCAAATCTAAGGTTAACAAATTTAAATCAAAATATGCCCTGTTTTTATTTGTGTTGAAACCAAATTCTGTTTTCCTATTGTGAATCAATATGTTTATAATCACAATGACTGACTTTTGCCAAGATATTCAGATTTTTTTTTAATTTCAGTTATTGGAAAAAATGAATCATATTAAGAAAAACTGATACTTATTTTTTCTAGATACAGAGAAGTAAAATGGTATGCTGGACTGTCTCCTTGGTTAATTACTACAGTGAAAAATAAGGCTTGTCACTATGATGTTTGTATTGTATTGGTGCTCATTCATCTGTAAGAGAGTAATTTCTGAGCTGCTTGATTAGAACACATCCTAAATCTTTCTCTGAGTCTGCAGAACACATGGCTAAAACAGAAGGGTCAATGTCAATAGAAGTTTACCAGGAAGAAACAGTATGACTAATGTCTTCCTCAGAGAAAGAAATACAAGTCTGCAATGTCATTTTTTGGAACTCATGTAGGTTTTACTCTCTAAATGCATTTTTCATTTTGCATGCAATGTAGAACTTTATTCAGTGCTTATTTTCTTAGCATATGTCTCAACAATTAACATGGGGCAATTGATCTTTGAAACAATACCAAACGGTAAGAATAGATTTATCAGCTTTGATGTTTATCTAAGCAATATGTCCTATGGCAAGAAAAAAGCTATACTATATAATATACCATCTATAAAATATAAATCTACACTATAATATATAAAATCTACACTATATGCATAGTATATACCATATCATACGGGAAGCATTTTAGGTGATACTTACTCTAAATTAATTAATTACTCTAAGGAGAGATGCAATACATCATGCTTAACAAATTTTGTTCATAAATGATAATTTGTACACCTTTCACATTTAGCAAATTAAATGTCTTTAGGGAATATTTTGAGAATCTTATTATGCAGTACTATGTTTCCCTAGGTTGACTATAATTATTGATATGCTATGTATTTATTTTTATTATTCTCTTGTGTTGATTCTTCCTCAATTAAAAACTCCTGCAAAGATAAGCATCTGTAGAGAGTGTTGTGACATATGGTGTGGGGCAGAAGCAGTGGCTTGAAAATGACTAACTACATCTATGAAAGGTGATTTTCCCCCTTCTGTCTTTTGTTCCTCGAGGTTCTTTCCTCCACGTGCCCCCTCAAATCTGAGTTTCCAGCAGAGGTTCACTGAAGACACATGTTCACCATATGGTTTTGTGAAAGTGTTTGCTAGTAATAGACTTATTAAAGCTCTCAATCACAACTTTCTGCAAAATATGATCATATTAATCACATGGTTTAATTTCATAAGAACAATCAATACCATTTTTTCATTAATATATCTTATATGTAAATTCATTTAAGAAGTTAATGTTTGCTTTGGCTGACACAGGCAAGGAAAAATTGTATTTTGAAGATCTGCGGTGCAAAAGATCATGACTTGAAGAAGAGAACTTAAACTATAAGAATTTCATTATGATAGTCAATTCGTTGAATACCAATATCTCAGGAAAGAAGTTCTGGGATGCACATATTAAGAATTTTTGGAGATTTCAAATAAATTGAAATGTGTGAGATGCTGAAAGTATGATTAAGCCTAGGGATTTTCCCCATTATGTGTTTGGAATATGTTGCTGAAACTGTTTTCCTTAAACTCCTTTTTTTTTATGTTTTCCTTTGCACAGATTTCATCAGATAAATGATGTTCTATCCAGAGTAATCCTAAGAACCTTTCATTTCCATGCAATTCCATGGTGATGTTTTGATCTTTCCAGGACTCAGATTACTACTTTATTTACTGATGTAAAAAGTGATTAAATAAATGCAGAAAAGATAAATCTCCTGTGCTCAACAATTCTAAATAATGTATGCAGATACTCCCCCCAGAAGTTGAAGCATAACTCCCCACTCCTTAAGTGTTGGCTGTGCATGGTTACTGCCCTCCAAAGAATGCAGTATGGAAAAGGGGAAAGAGTAACTCTACGGTAGAGAAGCCTGACACACACAGTCCAGCCAGGTAATCAAGGTCAACATTAACATTAATAAATCAGGTTGATACGATTACCTTTGATAAGATGTGATAAAAATGGTACTTTACCCCCATGATCTTCCTCCTCAAAGCTCATACTGGCTAATCATGAGGAACACATCATACTAATTCCCATAGAGGGGCATCCTGCACTATGCCTAACCAGTATGCCTCAAAAAGGTTTAGGTCATCAAAGAAAGGGAAAGTCTGAGAAAATGCCACACCCCTGAGGAGCCTAAGGATACATGAGAACTAAAAGTATTGTGGTATCCTGAAACAGAAATTGGAATATGGACTTCAGTTGAAAATAATCATCCATATTGATTCATTATTATAACAAATGTATGTTACTAATGTAAGATGTTAGTAGGAGAAACTGCATGCAGGTTATATGGGAACACTGTAATATTTTCTACCATTTTCTCTAAGTTTAAACTACTCTAAAAGTATATTTTTTAAAAAGTGAGTGGGACTAATCTGGTAGTTCTCAGTTATTAGTGGCTTTCTCAAGCAGCAGTGCGCGTCAATTGATAAAACAAAAACATACATTGAAGAAAACAATAGGATGATGCTATGAATTAGTAGAAGATGAAAACGAAGATTGCATATCCTATTATATGGACAAGTAAGTTTCAGAATTTTTGTGTGTGGTGGTTTAAGTGAAATAGCTTTGGTTTTAATTGGATACATTTGCTCTTGAATAAGGAAAGAGGAAATGATCATCCATGTTTTAATGCAGCTCACTTCTCTGAAATCTAAGAAAGTACACATAGTTTTACTGAATTATGGGACTACAAAATGTTTATTCAGTGTCTAGTGTGCCTGTCTTAGAATACATTCTATTGGATCAATAAGACATATGATCCACATATCGATGGTAATATGATAAATTGCTGGTGGTCAATTTTGGAGAAAATCTACCACAGTTCGCTGTCTACTATAATTTACATGTGTCCTGCATGCAAAGTATACCGATTTTCTCCCAAGGCCCCCAAGGTATCCTTTAATCACGCTATCAGGATCTCATCATCTCAATCAGATCTGGAGTGGATAAGACTCCTCAGATCAAGCTCTTCCTCTTGATCTGGAGACCTAAGAATTAAGACTAAGTTATCTTCCCACTTCCCACCTACTGTACTCACAATGATGGACTGAGGACTTGAAAACTACATTAGACTCTCATTTTAAAGAGGAAAGAAACAGAAGCTCATGTGGGTCACTAGTTGATAGCAGTTCTGAAATCCAGCCAGGCCCTTATTGCCAGTTTCCTCAACTCTGGGCACAAAGAATGTTCTTTTATTGGGGCTGTATTCTGACCTCTGATATTGGGACCCTAATCCATTTTTATCCAAGGTTCTTCGTTTTGCTCTCTGGCTTTTTATTTACTAAGACCTTTGTATCATCCTTTCATTTCTTTTAGAAATTGTCCACATTTATATCTGAGGGTCCATTTTCAGCCATCTCTGTGTTTATATGCAAGCTGGCAGTGCATTACTCATTTTTACCTAAAACACTTTGTGGGCTTTTAATGAATACTATTTGAGTTAAATCAAAAGTAGTATGCAATAGCAAAATCTTAGAAGCACTCCCTCCAGAATCAGAAATGAAATAAGCAGCCTTTATCACCGTGTTATTTAATATTGGACAAGAGCATGACAAGTTTAAAAGTAAGTTAGGGTCTACAAAGCAAGAAAAAAACCTAATCTTCAGAAACTTTCTACGCACATTCTCATATCCCCATTGAGGCAAGAGTTTTTTGGGCAGATGGAGAGCTGAAAATTTATACTGAGAACTTTCCCATTTCTCCCCCGGAAACCTCATGTGCCTAGCAATCCTATTTTCTCCAAACCCTGCCATATGACTTTGCTAGAGATGCTGTAACAAAGTATTACAAACTGAGTGGCTTAAACAACAGAAATGTCCTGTGTCACAGTTCTGGAACTAGAGGTCCATGATCAGTGTTCACAAGGTTGGTTCCTTCTGAGGGCTGTTCCATGGCTCTCTCCTAGCCTCTGGGGTTGGCTAGCAGTCTTTGGTGTTTCTTAGCTTCTGCTACATCACCTCCATCTCTGTCTTCATCTTCAGATGGCATTCTCCCTGTGTGTGCATGTATATGTGTCTGTGTTCAGATTTCTCCCTTTTTATCTGGGCACCAGTCATATTGAATTAGGAGTCCACCCCACCCCAGTATGACTGCATCTTAACTAACTACATCTGCACAAATAAGGTAGGATCCTGAGGTACTGGGGGTTTTCAAATAAGGTCACCTTCTGAGTTACTGGGCTCAGGACTTTAACATATGAAGTTTAAGGGAACCCAATTCAACTCATAATACCTACCATCAAAACATATTAAAATATTAGTAAACTACTGAGTTAAATATGTGTATTTCCTCATAAATTTATATGTATAGTTGATGTTCATTATTCACATATTCTATATTTGAAAATTTGCCTACTTACTAGAATTTTCTGTAACACCAAAATCAATACTCTTAGCCATTGATGGTGATTTGCAGAAATGCCCTCCGCAGAGTGGCAAAGAAAAAAACAGTGTTGCCCAACACACACGTTTCCAGTGAGTTCAAACAAGGTGGTGATCTGCCTTGTTTCAGTTCTCATTCTGTAGACAAGTGTCCTTCTGCAGTCTATTTAGTGTCCTATTTTCACATTTCTGTGCTGGTGATTGGTACTGAGGCACTGTCTAATGTTCATAAGTGCAGGAAGGCTGAGATGTGACTTATGGAGAAAATGTGTTTTAGAACCTTCATTCAGGCAGTTATAATGTTGTTGGCCATGAGTCCAATGTTAAGGAATCAACAATATGTATTAAATAAGGTATCTTTAAACAGAAACACACATAAAACAAGGTTATGTATTGATGGGTTGATGAATACATTGTGACCCAAGGCTCACAGGGACTGAACCAGAGTTCCCAGGGATCAACGATTCAGGATTCAGTGTTTGTGATGACTTTATAAAACATAACTACTGTGAACAATGAGAATCAACTACATACATATGACTATTGAAGAAGTGACTTTGACGACTATTGAAGTATGTTGAGTTAGGCAGGTGTCAGAAGTTTGTTTTGAAAGTATAAAATTAAAGAATCTAAAATCCTGCTCTCCCTTAAAGGCCATGGTTGAAAGATGTGAGGAAGCTAAACATGTCATTATTCTCTCCAGAAGGATCATGTCCACAGGCACACAGGATCCTTGCTGCCTCAGCATCAGCGAAGTCTTTTCCAACAGACCCATTGGGGAAATCCACCCCATCAGTGATAAGCTTCCCTGTACTATGTTTTAAACAAAATCAATTTTGTTTAAATCTACTCTAACCTTAACCCTTTCCCCCAAAATCCAATGTAACCATCTCCTTTTGCTTACTAAGAGGCTGCATTTCCACGTTGGGTTTTCCTTTGCATGAGCTAGAATTTTAAAATCAATTCAGATTTGACGGAAGTATAATGTTCTTAAATAAGTTTTAAATGCAGTCATGTGCCACATAACGACATCTCAGTCAAGGTCAGACTGCATATATGACAGTGGTCTCATAGGATTAGTACCATATAGCCTTTGCGTGTAGTAGGCTATAACATCTAGGTTTGTGTAAATACACTCTATGATGTTTACCCAATGATAAAATGACCTAATGACATTTCTCAGAACATATTCCCATCACTAAGCAATGCATGAGTATATTATACAGCCAAGTGGAAATTTAGGCAATTGGATATGAATCCAGTGTAAAAGGATAAAATGTAAATTTATGTCATTAAACTACTGCTCTATTGAAAGCCAAGAAACTGGTTAAGTAAAACTATGGATTGAATTTAGACAGATAATAGATGAGATGCGAATTGAGTTCTGATCATTCTAAAAGTACATGTTGAATCTAGAAAAGGAGATATAATGGGAGCAAACTGTAATATATGAGTAAAGGTAGAACAGCATAGTATCCTCTTAGAGAAGAAAGGAAGAAGGAAGAACTGATCCTCTGGGTTTGCGCTGCTGAGATGTCAGTAAAGAGGTTATTTGATTCAGAGATCACTGGGGACTTGGCAATTGGAATCCAAATGTTAGGCAAGGATTGTATGGAAAAGGGGCATTTAATCCAGTGAAACAGAAGGGAAGGCAAAGAGTATATGTATAGATGCAGATAGGTTAATTATTTTTTTAATGGAATGATTAGATCTCTCCTGATTATTTTTATTTTCTTGTGAACTAAGAACAAAGTCATCTACTTAGAATGAGAAGTGGGGAGAAGGTTTTGGAGATTTGAGAAGAGTGGTGACATTGTGTCATAGCTCTATAGCAATGGAAAAGTGAGTAGACTCGAGAAATGCACGAGGCGATACTGCAGGCCAACTTGAAATGTACAGTCCTAAATGGAAAGTAAAATCCAGTAAACAAGGCTCTATCCTTTCCTCTAGCCACCTTCATTGTGTGGCTGAAGCAAAAATAGGTAGAGAGTGAGGACTGATTGATTTTTGTTTTTCGTTTATTCCCCAGTAAAGAAGGAAGAAAGAGTGGCAAGCAGGTTGATTCCTGTGACTGTAGACTCTGAATTAGATAAAATGGGAAAGGGAGATAAAGAACAGAATGAAAATTAGATTGAAAACCTTATGGGTTGGTGGACTTTAGGATTAAGAATGCTAGAACATGTGAGCTGGAAAGATAGAATGCACTATTAACACAACACGAGGCTTGAAATCAATATTGTGAAGGTGATGTGGTTATTGCTGCTGAGGAAGTCTTGGGCATGACAACAGTAGTCATGGATAGGGCTGGTTTAGGGGGAAAGGTCATTGGAGAGTTGAAACTCCGGAAGTGAGGGTCCAGGGTTTGGGGCTGAGTATTTTTGTATTCGCTTATATGTGATATTTATTTTTAATTTATATTTACATTATCAACTGTTTCTTAAAATTGTGGTTTCTCATTAAATTTATCATTAATTAAAGGAAACAAAGCAACAGTAAATAGTTTATACTAATCAACTTTCCTGGGGATTTAATTAACCCCTTTGGTGAATCCTAATTTCTTTCAATGTCAGTAAGTTTTAGTTGATATGAGTCTTGGATAATTATTTTTTATTGCTGAAAATAATATTTAACTCATTCAAAGCTGAAATATGCTTCATTAATGTATGGACATTTCTGAATTTCACGATATTTCTGAGATTCTTATTTCCTGTTTAAACGTCAAAGCAGGATCCCTTTGGTAAAACTTAAGCAGAAAAATTTCTTTGAATTGTTGATGAATAATTAACATTTGTCACACCATGCTGGCAGGTGTTCTCTTGACACGCAATTAATCTTAAAGGCTTTATCGGCCTCTGCCCATTAGCATATGGTCTACATTGTAACCAACGCTTAATGGCCCAGATGTGAAAAGTTTACGGTAGATGTTCCTCGGTAATGTCTACTAAATCTCTCAAATTCACAAGGCTATTTTCTTCAAGCTTAATTGATGAACGAATAAATAAGAAAATTAACTCTCTTGCCAAAAAGAATTAAAAAGTTAGGAAAAATCACATAGTATACTCTGTTAGTATCTTCTTTTAAGCACTTAAAACTTGTTAAAATTTTAAAGATTTAGTCTGTCCACTATGAAAATCTCTCCTTATTTTGATCTGATAAAAAGATTTTTCAGGTATTCTGTTGAGAATGTACCTGCAGTTTTGGGAAGAACAGTTGAATACATGGGAAGCCCAGAACTGAAAAATCGAGATGGAAGACAATTTTTCTTTATATTATTTTGGTAATTACTCCTTTAAAATGCTAAGCAAGTTTTCGGATTTAGAAATGTTTCACTTCAAAATGTGCAAACTATAGAAACTCAAGTGTATAATTCAGAAATCAATAGAAGATTAAAAGTTGTCAGTGAAATATAAGTACACTACTGCAGAGAAATTTAACACCATTTTCTCAAAATGGTTAAAGTTATCTACATCGATCATTTCAACAACTAATTTTGAAGATATATTTTGATAGGATTTGTTTAAGAAAGTAGCATATTCTTTCAACAAATCGTTATTGAGCTTATATATATGCAAGGCAGCATGCCAGGACTGGAAGATACAAAATGTTGTGTAGGGCATTGCTCTCAAGGAGCTTAAGTATAATGTTAGACTCTTAGGTCTCTTCCTCTATAAATCTGGCATAACAGAGTATTGGGGACTTTTCAACTACAATACCATTTTTTTCTTACAACTCATACATGGTTGCTGGAACTTAGTGCATGCAAGCTTTCAGGATGTGGCTCAGAAACAATTTAGGTGGCTTGTTCTCTCCAGAAATCTTCCAGTGAGGACAGAAAATTTTTTAAAGGCTTTCACAAGAAATTCAAGACAATAGTAAAGTTCACATCCTTAATAGATTCAGTGACAGCAAAGCCTTGTCAATGGCAGCATAGGATAGAACCTGGGGGTGGAGGAGACAATGACAGTTTTAAATGATATATTAAATTTTAGCTTTGGTTGGTCTCAGGATCATGGAGATGAATGCTGAGAAGTGAGCAGTGATAGATCCAATGATGGAGAATCTCTATGACAGAGCTCGTGACACATGAGCAGCTTGCTGTAATCTAGGGCAGGGTTATCAGGGTTGTACGTACTTGAAGGGCATGATGCCTGATCAGCCTCAGCCACCCTTTCCTAAGACTGTCTCCTCACTCCATCTCCACTGTATCAGATGACCTACCCTCTCAGCCCAATGTTCTTATCCTCCTTAGGGCAACTGTCTCCAGCGGGGCAATCACCGCTCCACTGCCAGACCCAAAGCTTGGTCAGAGCTGATTGGTCCAGGAGTCGTACCCTGATTCAGTGAAGACAGAGTACCCGGGGAGAGCTGGGACTGAACTGAATTAGCGTACGTATTTTGAGTTTTAAGCTATAATATGTAAACCTTGAGTTTTTTGTGGAGCAATTGCACCAAAGAAATGGAAGAAGCTTTTTCCAGAGAGAAGCATGAAACAGGAATGCAGAAAAGGGCAGACATGAGACAGAATTTTGTGTCCTTTGTTCAATTTTTTCCCAGAATTGGGCCATATTTTACTGCTCAAGTATCTCTATGTCAGAAAGTTAATTGTGATTGTTTCCCTCCCATTCATAACAAAAGAATCCTAGATATAAGCAAAATGAAAAGTCCAGAAGTGCTAGCACACTGCAGATATTCAGTAAATATTTGTTGAAATGAGCAAAATTCCCAGGATTTCTAAGGCAACAGGGAAAAAAACTATAAAGTTTTAAAGTATCTATTTTTTATAATTTAATCCAATCTTTTATATGGGGATCATAGATAAATTATAGGAAAAAATATTGTTTGGCCTGTTTATCATCAGTTTCATCTGATCTTCAGGGAACGTAATTTATTAAAACAAATAAAAGCAAGGAACCTCCAATATAGAGAAGACTGTGTCGCCATGAACACGTCCATTAGTGCAGAGGAGCATGTGGCAGACTCCCTGCTGAGAGCTCACAGAAGCTTAGAGGGAACAACCTCTTTACCTCAGAAAAGGCAAAAGACAAATGGAAATAGGTTTGTTTTTTTATATACCCTGATCTCAAACTTCTCTTCCAACACTGGACATTGCAGGAAAGACAGCCACAGCCCCTCCCTGCCTGTGAAATTTTGCATGGTGGCAATTGATCAGGACTTGGAATTTTCAGTGCCTCAGAGGACATCACAAGGGGATGAGGGCAACATGATGTTTATCTGTGGACAAAGATTAAAACTTACCTTATGTTATCTTTTGGCCAAGAGGCTTGCAAATGAGCATGTACTAGTCTGCTATAAGATGTGTGCTTGGACTGAATTGTGTCCTCCCAAAATTCCTCTGTTGCAGTCCTAACCCCAGTGTGACTATATGAAGACAGGACTTCTAGGGAGGTAATTAAGGTTAAATGAGGTCATCAGGGTAGGCCCGGTATATTATGAGAAGAGGAAAGGACATAAAGCGTTTCTCTCTCTCCCTTTCTACACACACAGAGGAAAGGCCAGGTGAGGACACCCAGCTAGAAGGAGGCCATCTGCAAACCAGGAAGAGAGGCCTCGCCAGACACCAACACTGAGGGCTCCTTGATCTTGGACTTGTAGCCTCCAGAAGTGAGAGAAAACAAATTTCTCCTGCTAAAGCCATTCAGTCTGTGGTATTTTGTTATGACAGCTCAGGAAATTAATATGGTGTGTTCCCAAATTGTAAGGTAGGTAAGCCATCCAAGGGAAGTTTGAAAACACTAAGAAACGGAACACAGTTCATCAGCATGAAATGGAACTTTAATAATTACAGTTACTTAATTATTCTTGATTTCTATGTTTTCTGTGTATTGTGTACAAAATTTTCCAGTGTTTGAGAATAAGTTTTGCATGAAATAACTCTATTTATATAGTTCAGTTTAACCTGTTATTAGGTGAGAATACAGTCAAATCAGGATTGTCCCCATCCACATTTATTGTTGTTACTTGGTTTTGTTTTGGTTTTTCCAAGGTCACTTTTGAATTCCATGGGGTGGCATGTATAGCGTAATGGCATTTTATTGGGAGGAAATCAGGTATTTCATCCTGGAGGGCTTATGGTCACTGTTCACTGCTGAAGTGTCCACTGTCTTATCTGATAGTGGCCAACCATCTAAGCTGATTTTACCACAGGTTATCCTTCTTTCAAAACAATGAGATTCCTTTTACTTAGGCCCTTTGGTTTTATTTAGCTAATGTCCACATCTGACTTGTGGGCAGAGAAAAATCAGGATGCCTCCCCAGGGCAGGTGAGGCTGTGGGAAACCTGCTGGGATTGCTCAGACACGACTGCAGCTGCCCTGGTGCAGCCCTCTCTTGCCACCGCTCCACGTACCACGGCAGCAAGGCTCACGTCCAACTGCAAAGAACATCGTCTCCTGCTGTGCTGCCATTGCTCCATTTGCCCCACCCATAATGGGATAAGCCTTCTTAAAATCTGAGTGCACACACATCACTCAGGGATGTTGATAAAATTCAGATTCTAGTTTAGTACATCTGGTATGGGAATCATTTCAGAGCCAAAAACATTAATCTAGAGTCTACAGAAGAATTTCTTTGAAAACAAGAGCCTTATGTACTATGATCATTAATAAAAGCTCATGTAGCCAAAAAAATAAGGGAGTAAGACTTTGTATCCTTGATTGCATAAATTAAGCATCAGTCCTCTGATATCTTTGTTTTAATTTAAAGTATTTCAATTTAAGTGGGGAGCAAATATCACACTATAATTTATAAATAATAGTTTGCTAAGCGAAATATACCCTTACCATAAAATCTAGCAATCGTGCTCCTAGATATTTACCTGGAGGAGCTGCAAACTATGTCCACGCAAAAATCTGCAGACAGATGTTTAGAATAGTTTTATTCCTAATTGTCAAAACTTGGAAGCAATCAAGATGTCCTTCAGTAAGTGACTGGGTTATCAAACTGTGGTACCTCTATGTAGAGGAGTATTCTTCAGTGATTAAAATAAATGAGCCATCAAATGCTGAAAAAACGTGGAGCAACCTTAAATGCATATAACTAAGTGGACAAAGGCAATGTGAAAAGGCTATATACTGTATGATTGCAATTAAATGACCTTCTGGAGAAGGCAAAACTATGCAGACAATAAAAAGATCAGAGGTCATCATGGATTAGGGGTGAAGGAGGGGTGAATAGGCAGAGAACAGAGGACTTTTAGGGCCGTGAAAATACTCTGCATGATACAATAGTGAATGATATATGCCATACATTTGTCCAAATGCATAGAATGTACAACACCAAGAGTGAACCTTAATGTAAGCAATGGACTTTGGGTGATTATGATGGGTCAATGTAGGTTCTTCCTTGGTAAAAAAAGTCCCATTCTGGTGAGTGACCCCGATAATGGAGGAAGCTATTCATGTGAGAGGGGAAGGGGGTTTGTGGGAAATCTCTGTACCTTCCTCTTAATTTTGTTGTAAACCTAAAATTCCTCTAAAAACAATTGTCTTAAAAAATGTTTATTTTAGAAAACAATGATAATGTTGGCATGAAGTTTATTCTTGTTCTTTTTTAATGTCACTACTTTTTCTGATATTTCCTAATCCTTTACAATCCTCTGTGACCTTATAAGTTCATTATCTAGTCCTGGAATCCTGGCAACATAGACAACAGAACATCTGGCATACGTTTTTTCCCTTTTCAACTTAGCCTCAATCTTTTCCCATGAACTTTTAAGTTCATTTGCATACTACAATTGCATTGCTTAAAATGAATGATCCAAATTACTTCAAGATAAATATATAAATAAAAATATTTTTCCAGAATTAGGACTTAAAACTGAATCTTTTTGAATATTTAAAGCAATACTAAGGATATGAAAACTAAAAAGAAAGCTAAAGTCTCATGGTGTTTGTCTGTAAAGCAGTGTAAATAACATCATATAAGACCCATTTTTTTGTTATTGATTATTCTTCCTAATAAAACTGGAGGCACAGACATCATAAGTTGGCCATGTATTAAGAGAGCCATAGAAAAGAACAGAAAAGAGAAATCACTACTTGTTTTAAACATGCACCTGAAGAAGGACAAAAAAAATCCAATGACTTCACTTATCAAGAGCAAACCTTTTATAGAGGCCGAATTATTTCCATGACATTTTTAAAATAGACAAAATACTTTAAAAAGTCAAATTACTATCTTTTTGTTGTTGTTTTGAGCCTTTACAAGCCCTATACCTATAAAGACTCTTCTTAATTAAAAAATGTCATATTAAGGGTCATATAAAAGTAGTTTTTAAATTTTTTACTTTATATCTGTATTAACTGAGGAAAAAAATGGTTTACAGGAGATTAAGACAAATAGGAAGCTTCTGACAAATTAGTATTTTTTTTTTATATAACTTTTATTTTTCTTGGGGAGGGGGGAGATTGGCCCTGAGCTAATATCTGTTGCCAATCTTCTTTTTTCTTTTCTCCCCAAAACCCTAGTACATAGCTGTATATCCTAGTTGCAAGACATTCTAGTTCTTCTGTGTGGGATGCTGCCTCCACAACATGGCCTGGTGAACAGGGCTAGGTCCAAGCCCAGCATCCGAACTGGTGAACCCGGGCTGCCCAAGTGATACTCACGAACTTAACCACTGGGTCATGGGGCTGGCCCCATGTCAAATTATTAGTATACCATGGGACTCCACATTCTGAGATAATAACTGGTGAAGTTACACACGGACTCCACATTGCCTCACTGTTTTTCTAAATATTAAAAAAATGCATCAGGATAGTTCCAGTTCTGCATATAAGGAGCTTTGAAGTTGCAACTCTGTCCCAACAACAAATAGAAAGCTGAACAAACTGAAATAATCAGCTCCTCTAGGATCTAGAAGAGAGGGCAAAACACAGGGAAACCGCTGCCCTCGTGACAGGAAGAGACTGACAGATGAATACCGGGAGTCACAACTTCCCAGCTCGGACTCAGGAGATGAGCCACCTCTGGAACCAGTGCAGGGGGAGGAACCAGAACTGTAACTGACAAATTGCTGGAGGATCAGTGCAGATAATTCTGAGAGCTAAAACTCCAGGGGGACCCAGTCATAGGGAGACCCCTCATGGTATTGGAGGATTTACCTCCAGGAACTCAAGCAGATTTCCACAGCAAATATCAGAGAAAAGTCTCCTCCAGCTTCTGGCAGAGGGAGGGGAAAAGGAACCATTTTGAAATACGCTAGAACACTCTGCTCTTATTCAGGCCTGGCCTCAGGAGAAACTAACCAGATCCTAACCTGCTGGGGTATTTAACTAACCCTAGCAAGGGAAATATCCAACTCCAATCCACTTTAGCCATCCTTTCCCACTTAGGGAGGGAGGGAGAAAAAGAAAACTGAGAAAAACTTGAAGTTCACAGACCAGAGGCTTAGGCTTGGTAAAGACTGTGACCTAATCACAGGACCATAGAGCATGCCCCTCACTCCACGTCTCACCACCACACCACCAAAGGCCTATTGACAGCAGTTCCTTTTGCGGCATATGTTATGTCTGGCTATCAAGAAAACTTTGCAAGGCATACCAAAAGGCAGAAAACAAAATTTGAAGAGACAGAGCAAGCTTAAGAATGAGACATGGCAGGAATGTTGGAATTATCAAACCAGGAATTTAAAATAACTATAATTAATGTGTTCTATGATAAAGGTCTCTAATGGATAAAGTAGACAGAATGCAAGAACAGAAGGGCAATATAAGCAGAGACATGAAAATCCTAAGAACCAAAAAAATGCTAGAAATAAACAACATAACAGCAATGACATATAACTTTGATGGTTTTGATAGTACACTAAACATAGCTGAAGAAAGAATCTCTGAGCTTGAAGATATGTCAACAGAAACCTCCAATACTGAAAAAGAGAACAAAGATTAAAAAAAAAAAGAATTTCCAAAGACTATGGGACAACTATAAAAGCTAAGGCATACGCATAATGGGAATACCAGAAGGAGAAGAGAGAAAGAAAAATAAGAAATATTTGAAACAATAGCCACCAAGGAGTTTCCCAAGTTAATGTCAGTCACCAAATCACAGGTCCAGGAAGATCAGAGAAAATTAAGCAGTATAAATGCCAAAAAAATTACACCAAGGCATATCATTTTCTAACTACAAAGAAAAATCACAGATAAAGAAAAACAAATCCTGGAAAAAAGCCAGAGGAAAAAAACCACTTTTTTTCCCTTTACCTATAAAAGAACAAAGATAAGAATTATATCTCATTTCTCTTTGGAATCCGTACAAGCAAGAAGAGAATGGAGTGAAATATTTAAAGTGATCAGAGCAAAAGACCACCAACCTAGAATTCTGTACCCTGTGAATTATCCTTCAAAAGTGAAGGGGAGAATAAAGACTTTCTCAGAAAAACAAAAATTGAGGAAATTTGTAGCCAGTAGATCTGCTATGCAAGAAATGTTAAAATTAGGTCTTTAAAGAGTAGGAAAATAATATAGGTCAGAAACTTAGATCTACATAAAAAAAATATGGAGCATTGAAGCAGAAATAAGCGAAGGTAACATAAGCTTATTTGTCTTATTCTTAATTGATCTGGTAGATAACAATTTGTCCAAAACAATAGCAACAATGTATGTGATAAGGTATGCTTACATATATCATATATATGCCTATATATGTTTATATAAGTTAAATGAATGACAGCCATGATCTAAGGGACAGGAAGGAGGAATTAGAATTATTTTGGTATTATAAGGTACCCATGGAGTAGTATCCTGTAATTTGAAGGTGGACTTGGATTAGTTGTAAATGTATATTGCAAATGCCAGGGCAACCACTAAAACAAACAAACAAAAAGTCTGCCTGAATGCTAAGGAGAGAAAATGGAAACAGAAAATGTTCAATTAAAACTACAAAAGTGAGAAAAAGATTGGAAGACAAAAATAGGAACAAAGAACAATGGCAACAAGTGAAACATAGTGATATATGCTAGATGTTAATCCATTTATGCCAACAATCACTCTGAACACCAGTGGTCTAAATGCACCAACTAATAGACAAAGATTGTCAGCATGGATCAAAAAATACAAGCATACTCTATCTTGCCTAAAGAAACCCACTTTAAATATAAAGACACATAAAGATTAAAAGTAAATGAATGGAGAAAAGATACCATGCTAACACTAAACAAAAGAAAGGAGGACTAGCTATATAAATTTCAGACAGAGCAGACTTCAAAGCAAGGAAAGTGTTCAGGGATAATGAAGGGTACTACAAAATGACAAAGGGGTCAATTCTCCAAAACGACACAACAATCCTTAACGTGTATGTGCCTAACAACAAAGCATTAAATTACCTGAGGCAAAAACTGATAGATGAGTCCCACTATCATAGTTGGAGACTTGAACACCGCTCTCTCAGAAATAGATCCAGCAGGCAGAAAGTCAGTGTGGGCACAGTTGAACTCAACAAAACCATCAATCCACTGGATATAATTGACATCTCTAGACCACTTCATCCAACAACAGTAGAATATACATTCTTCTCAAGCTCACATGCAACATTCACCAGATAGACCACATTCTGGGCCATAAAACACATAAAATATTAAGAAATTTAGAACAGAAATCATACAACATAAGTTCTCACACCAACATGGAATTAAACTAGAAGTCAATAACAAGGAAAACTGGAATCCCACAATGAAAGGAGAGTAAGCAACACAATTCTAAATAACACGTGAATCAAAGAAGAAATTTCAAGAGAAATTAAATGTTTTGAATGAAATGAAAATGAAAACAAAACTTATCAAAATGTATGGGGATGCAGTAAAATCAGTACTTAGAGAGAAATTTATAGCATTGAATACATATATTAAAAGAAAATTTATAATCAATAATCTAAATTTTCACCTGAGGAAACTAGAAGAGAGAAAATTAAATCCAATATAAACAGAAGAAAAGAAATAAGAATTAGAAAAGAAATCAATGAAATTGGAAACAAGAAAGCATAGAGAAATATAAGGCCAAACCCATGTTTTTGAAAAGATCAATAAAATCTGTAAGTCTCTCACCAGGATAACTACAAAAAAAAAAGAGGATCCAAATTACTAATATGAGAAATGAAACAGAGGACATTGCTATAGATCCCACGGGAAATAGAAGAATAAAGGAATGCTATAAACAATCTATGCCTACAAATTTGATAACCTAGATGAAGTGGGCCAATTTCTTTAAAGACATAAGCTTCTAAAACTCACACAGGAAGAAATAGACAATTTGATTATGACTTTATCTATTAAAGAAATAGAATCATTAATTAATAATCTTCCAAAATAGAAAATACTTAGCCCAGTTGAGTTCAACAGGGAATTCTAGCAAACATTTGTTGAAGAAATTTTACAAATTCTGTAGAATCTCTTTCAGAGGATGGAACCAGAGGGAATACTTCCTAACTCATTCTGTAAGGCCAGCATTACTCCAATACCAAAACCAGAAAAAGACAGTACAAGAAAAAGAAACTACAGGCCAATATCCCTCATGAACATAGATGCAAAAGTCCTCAACAAAACACTATCAAGAATCCAGCAACGCACGAAAAGAATTATACACCATGATCATGTGAGATTTATCCCAGGTATGCCAGGCTGGTTCAACATTTGAAAATTAATGTAATCCATCCCATCAACAGGATGAAAAAGTAAATCAAATGATTATATCAACAGACGCAAAAAAAAAACATATGACAAAATCCAACACCCACACATGACAAAAACTCTCAGTAAACTAGGAATAGAAGAGAATTTCTTCAACTTGACGCAAAATATCTACAAAAGACTTACAGCTAACATCTTACTTGATCATGAGAAACTCAAAGTTTTCCTAGCAAGCTCAAATACAAGGCAAGGATGTCCTCCCTCAATATCCCTTTTCAGTATTGTATTGGAATTACTAGTTAATACAGTAAGATACAAAAATGGGGGGAAGGGCATAGACTGGGAAGGAAGACGTCAAACCACCTTTGGTCTTTGTTCAAAGATGGCTTTATTGTCTATGTAGAAAATCTGCATGAATCAACAAATAAACTCCTGAAAGTAACAAGAAATTATAGCAAGGTTTCAGAATACAAGGTTAACTTATAAGAGTCAATCACTTGCCTATACACTAGCAATTAAGAACACAATATCATTTACATTAGCACCCCCCAAAATGAAGTACTTAGGTATAAATATAACAAAATATGTACAAGATCTACAAGAGGAAAATTACAAAATTTAGATGAATGAAATTGAAGAACAAATAAATGGAAAGATATTCCATGTTCATGGAGAGGAAGCCTCAATATTGTCAAGAGGTCTGTTCTTCCCAAATTAATCCATAGATTCAATGCAATCTCAAGCAAAATCCCGGCAAGTTATCTTTTGGATATTGCCAAACTGATTCTAAAGTTTATAAGAAGAGGCAAAATACCCAGAATAGCCAAGACAATAACGAAGGAGAAGAGTAAAGTTGGAGGTGACACTATCTGAACTTAAGACTTACTATAAAGCTACAGTAATCAAGACAGTATGGTATTGGTGAAAGAATAGACAAATAGCACGATGGAACATAATAGTAAGCTTAGAAATAGACTCCCCAAAAATATAGTCAACTGATTTTTGATGAAGGAGCAAAGGCAATACAATGGAACAAAAAGAGTCTTTTCAACAAATGTAGCTGGAACAACTAGACATCCACATGCCAAAAAATAAAGCTGGGCACAGACTTCACACTTCTCACAAAAATTAACTCAATATGGATCATAGGCCTAAAAATAAATTGCAAGACTATAAAACTCCTGGAATAAAACATAGGAGAAAACCTAGGTATGGCAGTGACATTTTAGATACAACATCAAAACCATGATTCATAAAAGAAATAAGCTAGACATCATTAAAATTAAAAACTTCTATGCTATGAAAGCCAATAATAGCAAGAGAATTAGAAGACATGCCACGGGTTAGGATAAAATATTTGCAAAAGACAGCTCTAATAAAGGACTGTTAATCAAAATATACAAAGAAATGTTAGAACTTAATAAGAAAACAACCTAAGTGAAAGACTTTAAGAGACACCTCACCAAAGAGGATATACTGATGGCATACTAAATGATGCTCCACATCCTATGTCATCAGGGAATCACAAATTAAGACAACAGTGACCTATCACTAACACCTATTAGAATGTCCAAAATCTGCAAAACTGACAACACTAAATGCTGTCAAGGATGTGGAGCAATGGGAATGTCCATTCATTGTTGGGGGGAAGACAAAATGACGCAGCCACTTTGCAAGACAGTTTGTCAGTTTCTTACAAAACTAAACATACTCTTAACCAAATGATCTAGAAAACATGCTCCTTTGTATTTCTCAAAGGAGTTGAAAACTTATGTCCATACGAAAACCTGCCCAAGGATGTTTATAGCAGTTTTGTTCATAACTGCCAAAAATTGAAAGCAACCAAGAGGTCCTTCAGTAAGTGAGAAGATAAATAAATTGTGGTACATCCAGACCATGGAATATTATTCAGCACTAAAAGGAAATGAGCTATCAAAGCCTAAAAAGATATTGGAGGCACCTTAAATGCATACTAGTAAGTGAAGGTAGCCTACATGTCCGAAAGTCCACCATCTGAAAACTTTATGTATCATATGATTCCAACTATTTGACATTTTGGAAAAAGCAAAAGTAGGGAGTAAATAAAAAGATCAGTGATTTCCAGGGTTTGTGAGGATGAATAAGTGGATCACAGAGGATTTTTAAGGCAGTGAAACAATTCTGTATGATACTATAGTGGTGGTCACAGGTCACATTATACATATTTCCAAACACATGGAATATGAAACACCAAGAGTGAACCCCAAGGTAAACCATAGACCTCGGGTGGTTATGATGTGTCAGTGCAGGTTCACTAGTTCTAACAAATGTGCCACTGTGGTGGGGATTGTCAATAAGGGGGGAGGCTATGTACGTTTGGGCCAGGGTACATATGGGAAATCTCTGTATCTTCCCCTCAATTTTGCTATGACCCTAAAACTAGTCTCAAAAAATAGTCTTATAAAAATACACTGAATTAGAAAATATTCTTTTTGCTTTCTTTCTCCTCTCTCCACAAAAGTATGTATATCACCACCAGATTCTTGACATGGAAAGGAGGGATATCTTCCACCTGTACTGATTTGTTGCTTACATTGGCATTCAGAGGCAAAGGCTTTCATGGTCTCATGGTTTTCTGTCCCCAAGAGGATGGTCTGTGCTAATTAAGTAGATTTAAAATGGAAAAACATGATGCCACTTTACCTCTGGCTTCATTCAGCCTCTATGTGTTTATTCTCCGATGCTTGTTACAATTTATTAACCATGAATTATATCTCTGAGTAAATTAAACCTTCTTTCCTCCCTGCCATACCTGCAAGTCACCCAATTTGCCAGGTATAAAAGTTGCATAAATTTGCAAACCAGCCAATTGGCTTTCCGAGCACGCAACTAAATTATGGAGCAGTTTGCTGCAGGGCTAAACCCAAGAAGAATTTAACAGCTTCTGGGAATCCAGTGCTGAGGCTCATTTTAAAGCCAGGAGCAAAATATCTAAATCATGCTCAGTACCGTGTACCTGTCTTCTGAATGCTGTTTACAGTTATGTATATTTATTAGTTTTCCTTGATTTAGAACAACATACTTTCTTTTCTCTCTTCTTCTCTTTGCACATCTCTCTCTCTCCTTTCTTCCTCACACACACAAATTTCTATCACAAAGTCAACATGGTACAGCATCAAAAAGTGCCAATTATGAGAATTATTAATTGTCTAACCTATATCTTTACATCCTTGCTTTAGACAGTACCCTAAACTGGATCTTTTGCTTTGTGACTATTTACAGTTTCCCTGTTGTTATTGAAATTTATTTTCTAAGGAATCTCTAAGAGTTCAATTTTGTTTTCAATACATGTGTTTTTAAAAGGTCAATACATTGGTAGGTACACACAATACCCTAAATTTCCGATTTTTTTTAAAGAATTGAAGACTTAGTTATTTAGAACTTGCAAAATATATTTTCCTTTGTGCCTCCATTTTCCCATTTGTAAAATATGAGGTTGTGAGCTGACTAAATGAGATAATATATGTGGAATGCTTAGCACAGAACTGGGCACACAGTAAAGTTTAGACCACACTCCAAGTTTACAGAACCTATAACTGAAGAGCCATGAGTCAAACCCAAGTCTGACTCAAATCTGACTCCAGATAAAGATGATGGCAATGATGACGATGATAATGATGATGACGGTGATTCAGCAACTCAAAGCTATTATTGTCCAACCATCTCTGTATCTTTGGAGACTGACTAAGCACTCAGGATTAAAAAGATCCTTTTTGCTCCACAGCCTCCATTGCTGTGGGAGATAGTGGTTTTACAATGCGAGTCCAGGTATTTCTTGTACTTGGAAAAAGAACATCAGAGACTTGGCTTGTGTTTGCTGCCAATGATGTCCACTATGGCTGAGGTCTGAGCAAAGCCACATTCTTACTGCCAAATGCACAGGCTCCCTAGACACTTTTTATTCCTTCACTGCAGATATGTTTCATAACTTGTGGAAAATTTCAAATCTCTCCCCAAAATATTTATGACTATTTCTTTGAGAAATCCAAGTGTGTTCGGTTCCACATTGTGTGGTGATTTATCAGCAACCATTAAATTACACAAAAACTGCATAATTAAGGTATAAGAAGGCTGAAGCTAAGTCACACACTCAGTTAAATCATGGTGGCTATTTTATTTTAAAATTGGAGATGTGAATTCTTAAAATAGTCCCAGAAGAACTCATCCAAACAAGAAGTTGGAAAACGTCTCCTGTTACTACACAGGCCCTATGTTACTACACATATTTTGTTTTTTCATTTTTCACCAGTTCTGCATTGAAAATTTGTAACAGCTTCTTCATGTTGACATAAAAATCAGTGGAAAAGACCGATTTTGAAATAAAATATATTTTAGAGTTACAGCTTAATTGTTTTCCTTGAAATTTTCATCAGTGGGAGTGAATTATAGCAGTTTTCTGTCAATAATGGCAGTCTCTGAAAGTCACTGCATCACGGCCCTGAGGTCCTGAACACATCTATGTACACTCCAGTGGACTTTTTGACTGAGAGCATAGAAGAATTATAAGAACTGCTAACATTATGAAGGATTCTTTCTCCCTTAGGCTTGCAACTAATAGAGACACAAGATTCTCCCCTGTTAAGTTAGTGAGGGCTGTGTCACAAAGGAGGAAAGAACATTTTTTCATTTTGGTTGTTTGCATGGATCCTAGGATAGAGATTATTGGCTAAGACGTGGAGCATTTTTGACAGCTATGGAGATAGTGGCTATCTATATAGTTTATTCATGAAAGTAAAAAGCTGTAGGATAATGGCAGAATTTATGATTAATACATTTTTATTAAAAATTCATTTTTTACACTATTTATAAAAAGTTCTCTTCGTGAATATAATATAAAACGAGAAATTGGGTACTCATTCCCCAGAGCACTTTCTCTGAACACATATTTTATTATTTTCTCTTCAGTTTCATAGCTAGCACATCACAATAGTTTCATTAGTATCCTTTCTGCTTAAAGGATCTACAAATGACTTTACCAGGTGTCTCCCGACTAAGGTCTTAAACTGTGAGACCATCAGTTACTCTGGGTCTTATTAGTTTTTCCCAAGATATTTTCCAACTGTACACTAAATGAGTTGGAGATCTGACAATGGGGCTACTTTCCATTCTATTTCTTGCTTTCATATTGAAGCTCCTATTTATAGCTAAGAACATTCAAAAAAGTGAGGGAACATTGAAGTCACACTTCCTCTAGGATTTATTGCTATGTACTGTATAAAGTGTTAACCTGAAACTCCAATGGATTCACCCTCTTTTTTTTCTCCTTTCAGGACTGGAAAAATCTATTTTTGCAGGAAAGGCTTTGGAAATAGTCTCCAAAAACTCTTGTCAACCATTTATAGCTTTTCTAATCCTCTGGTTTCTTACGAAATTTGATCTTAGGCCACCCTCGGGGTCTTCCTGCATTGATTTATCCTGCCATAATTTGTCTCTGAGTTTCCTATTAACATAGGAAACAATTGATGTAGACCTGGGAGCTCTAGATTGTCTATTTTTGTAAGAATTAGTCTAAATTCCTCCAAAATTTTTTGTCTTATCTTGCCTAGGCTTTAGAAATTCTTAGACAATGGCTTTTAGCTCATAACATGAGCTAAATTAGAGTTAAAATTAACTGTAAAAAAACGTGCCCTTTCCTAAAAAGGTCTAACAAAAAGAAGCAATTGAACTTTGGGCTTTCTGGCTGACAAGGAGGGAAATGAGGCTGATCAGAAAGAGGGCAGAGGGTAATGGAGGAGCAGAGGGTAGGGAAATAGTAGGATAACAGCTATTAGGCTCAAGATGTGACTTGGAGGAATCTAAAATAGTACACTTTGAGATGTTCAGCATCTTCATGGGGCTTGGCAAGCAATCTTTTAAGGAAGCAACTTTGGAATCGAAATCTTTTAAGCGCCTAGCAAAATATATGTTTTTTTTTATATTGCTCCTTTTTAGTTCTGAGTTGTTTTCCAAATGAACATTTTTCACATCAAAATTTCCCCCAAAATAGTCACAGTAATTCCAAAGTTTTCTTGTTGAGATTTTGCCATGTTGAGTAACATATAAAATAAAGTTATACTGAGAATATATGTAAGAGTTAGGGGTCTGGCCAAAGAAGGCAAAGGTAAGTTTTGACTGAGATCAAACCATAAGTCCGGATAAAGTTGTTCAAATGCATTGCATGTGTACCTCATATCTCGGCCCCCTACCTAATGCCCAGCCATATCTGATTGCATATGTTAAAAATGCGCAATTCCTTCTTCACAGGAGTTTTGTAGAGGAGATCTGACTCTCATGCGCAAAACAAGAACAGGGGAAGTTCTCATTGGGTTTTGAAAAATGTCGCAGGGTAAAATCAGTCCTACAAGTTGCCAGTGTCATGGGAAGTTCAGAATTCACCAGCTCTCAGGCTGGCAGAAGAGATGAATTCATAAGATCTATTCTCATCATCTTTATGAATTTTGTTAAGAACTCACAACAAAATGTGATGAGGACAGACAGCATGGTAAACAACTTTACTTCAATGTCATAGCTGGACAGTGAGCACAGGACTAAAGCAGCACCAGAGAAATTGCCCGGTTCCCCGGTCCAGAGGCACAGGCTCCACGAAAGACTGAGACTTACTCACAGGAACAGAGAATGTTCCCCCTGCCCCATACCAAGCCAGCAGATTACTGAAGGCCTTTTTACAGAAGTTCCTTTTCCCTGGTTCATCATGTCTGGCTATCAAAAAAACATTGCAAGGTATTTCAAAAGACGACACTGAACACTCAGAGCAAGTATCATGGCAGGGATGTTGGAATTACCACCCCAGGAATTTAAAACAATGATGATTAATATGCTTTATGATGAAAGAGCTCTAATGGATAAAGTAGACAGCATGGAAGAACAGAAGGCAATGTAAGCAAGAGAGACGGAAATCCTAAGAAAGAACCAAAAAAAAAAATATATATATATATATATATTAGAGACTTCTCTCATAAGCCAGCATGAGTAATGGCTTAGATATAGATGGTTTTAGTATCTCAGAGATTATGCAACTCCAGGTGAAAAATAGTGAAGGATTGTGTTTGATTAGATCAAATTTCAATGTTCCAGTCAACTGGCGTAATTTGTATGCACAACTTTATCTGTGAAAAGCTGATTCTAATACTTCAGATTAAAAAAGTAGAGGCAATGGGTTTATAAAAATTAAAAGGTGAGTTTAAGGAAGAAGAAAGAATAGGGAGTCTAATTCTCTCACCTTCAACACAATTTCATGTAAGTAAAAAGTAGAGAAATATGAGTGTTATTTAAAAAAATTTTGTCATTTAATTACAAGATTAAGAATTATAATATATATCTAAATAATTTTTGATAATTTACAGGAACCAGATTTTAAAATAAAGTTTTATTTTCCCACCAGACTAAACAAATTTTACATTTTTCTGTTTTTTAGAAGTGTTTATCATAAGCAAAAAATTTAAAAAGATATGTTAATTTTTCTGTTTTTGCCACCGTGGGAGACTGAAATGACCTTACTGGCCAAAGAAATTTAATTATTTATCCATCTGAATAAGTTAATCAGAGCACAGAACTTTGAGTTACATTTAGTAATGTCCAAAGATGCTCAGATATAGAAATGCTGAAATAATGGTAATTGAAACCAAACACGTATAAGTGACCAAAAGAAATAGAGGAGAACCAAATCAGCTGAGCAGAGGTCCACTCAACACCAAGAAGGCCTCACTAGTCCAGATGGATTTAGTCTTACTCAGCAATGCACCGTCAGGAGAGAATGTTTTACCCTCATTTTTATCTTGCTTTTTTCCACCTTGTAAAATGGTGTGATGAAATGAGGGCCCAGTATGGCAGGAACCAGGAGACAGGCCTTGGTGATTTTATCTTTTCTAATTGTATGGTCAACAATGTATGCATCTTTACATGAATTTGGGAGGAAACTAATGTCTGGTTCTGCATGAATCCATGCTATCAAAGCATTTTAAATGCATAAAGAATATTTATAATTAGCATAGACGTGGTAGAAGTCAGCTTTTGAAACTAGTAGAAGCTGCTGGTTTAATTCTGAAGTTACCTTAAAAAATGTAAAACTTGAACTTTAAAAAAGACGTAAGAAGTGCAATATATATAATGAGAAATTATTCTTCTGTTGCTAGGATTATTTTTTTCTTTTAATTTAACACAATGGCATTTTCATTTAAACTTAATATGTAAAAATGATGCTTTCGTTATTATTTCCATAAAGAACAATTCGTTAACAGAAGAAGCTGTTACATGAATTAGGGATAATTATTGTTCTTTTATTCTATAAACATTTCCTGGCTGACCTTGGGTTCTCTCATGCTTTCAACTATGCCTTTTATTAAAATAACCAAATAACCTTGAATTTTATATTCCCTCTTTGTAGCTCATAAGCCAAAATGGACTAACCAACTAAACACCTAAACAGGCAACTTAAATTCAAGAGGTATAAAAGTGAAAAAGTTTTAACATCTAATGAACTTGAACTTCCTCATTATGGTCCAGCCACTTCCGCTATTCTTTCTTTCTTTGGAGAATCAAAAAACATCATCAAGGGGATGGCACTGCAGTTGCTGAATAAAGTTCCGTGCACTCTGCTTCAGCAGCTGGGGTTTGCAGGTTCAGATCCCCAGTGTGGAATTACTCCACTCATCAGCCATGCTGTGGAGGCATCCCATGGACAAAGTAGGGGAAGACTGGCACAGATATTAGCTCAAGGCTAATCTTCCTCAAGCAGAAAAAAAGAAAAAAGAGGAGGATTGGCAGCTGAAGTTAGCTCAGGGTGAATCTCCCTTGCATACACACAAAAAAACACAAAACCCCATCAACGCCTTATAACCTACACCAGAAATCTAGAAGTCATGCTGGATTCAACTCTCCTCAACATTGTTGCGGCCAGCCAGAACTCTTCATAAAAACAGGAGGAAACTCCACCCAAAAGTTGGTTAGAATGTGGAGACAGATGATGCCACACACACACCAAGAAGGTAGAAAAGGTTTATCACTTACATAACTGAGGCCTCTGGGATGAGCAGAGCAGTCTCCACCTGATTGAAAACGGCTTGAGGGAGCAAGGAAAGCAGGCTGGCTCAGGGCTTTTATTGAGTTAGGGGGCAGGCCTGGGGGAGGGTTCCCACGGGAGGGAGGAGATTGGGTGGATTGAATCTCCTGCAGGTGCTAGAGGGGGCACTTGCTTCCTCCTCAGCTTGCCCAGGTGTGGGGCACCGTAAGAGGCAGGCGAGAGGCCTGGAAGCTGTTGGCAGTCAAACACCAAAACTGAGTTTAACTCTTTATTACAAATGCCGTCCACACAATCACCAACACGTTCTTCCAATGTTACCAGACCAATTTTGCTTAAAGTTTTTCTTCCCTCCCCACTCTTACTACCCCGCTTTTAGTTTCAGAAGTGTCATCATTGTCTGAATCTCTGTGATAGATTTCTGACTCATCCTCTTACTGTAGTCTCACATTCACATTCTATCACATTCTATCCTTCACACATACAGTTTCCAGAACACAGCACGAGTTACACTTTTCTCCCATAGCATTACCTCCTCCAAAAGCCTTTTGTGCTTAAATAAAACTGAAGGATATCTTTACTATTACACATGCAATTTATCAATCTATCTATTTTCCATCTATCTATCCATCAATCCATCTCCCTCAATAAGCACTTGAAATGGGAGCCACGCCTTACTAATTATACCATGTTAATTGCCTCTGTGCCAGGCACGTGGAATGGCAATCACAACTGCAGAAAACTTGAACATGTGGGGCTCAAGACTATGAAGGAGGACCCCAGCCATCACTGGAGGCTCCCTGTCCATGGAATTAGTTTTCTGAGATGCAATCAACTTGTGACATAGAATCAGATAAATAAATAGAATTTTTTCAATTAATACAATTAAGAACTAGATCAAATCTCAAACAATTCAAAACATCTTTTCGGCCTTTATGTAATTTACAAACAGATTTCTACTTAACGAGGAGCAGGTGACACAGCAGGTTACACTTGTTCAGTTCCCCCCGACGTGTTTGGTCGGCTTCTTACATCGCATACTCTCAGGAAATGGCCTCACCTCAAGAACACAAAGGCGCTGTCTGCTTTGAATAAAATTGTATTTGCATAAAAACTCATTAATGGCCAAACTACCATATTCTAAAATTGCAGTAAATATTAGCATATGAAAAAAAATTTGAAAAGTTTTCAACCTAATATTTTGCAATGGAAATATGAGACAAAAATTACGTATATCCTATTTTTTCCAGCATGCAGTGCATTCAAATCTTTAATTTGGCTGCATATAAAACACTGGCTTTCAAAAATAACTAAATGAAAACTTAAAGTTTGTTATTAATTATTTTCTATTATGTTAAAGAGGAGAGACTAAAATATCATCCAGAATATGGAGTGGGTTTTTTCTAGTCTTCACACACTCACCTGGTAACATGTAGTGTATTCTTAGCTTATTTAACAACAGATTTAATACCGCTAATATCTGGGAGATATTTAACATCTAGAGAAAAAAATGCATCTTTAGGAAGATGTAATTTTACTCTGTGATTTGATCCTAGATATTCTTCCAAACTGACAAAGCTGTACAGAATAAAGATTAGGAATCAACCATCTCTGCTTTCCTTTGCAAGTAATCAGTGTGGAATGTAAAAGAGATAAGATCATTCAGTGATTTGATTGAAAATTAAAATAATTGTGGATTACTTTTATTTATACTTTATTAATAAATAAACCACGTTGTTATGCAACACAATGCATTCTAAAAGTTAAACATTTTCAAATAATTGTTTTTTTTTATTTACATGCAGCAGTTTTACACAATGAGAAATATAATGTAATTTAAACAGCACAATGGTCTTCATATGTCTACACGTAGAGTGTTTCATAAATTTGGAAAGTCAGTTTAAATCTTCGTGTTTATACCTACAAATACAAATGTGTTTTGTGTGCATATCTCTCCCTACTTAAGCTAATTTTCAGAGTTCTAAAATAATATAACAGAAAATAGGCTACTTGGTTTCCAAAAACTCTGAATTTTCCATATGTATAAATTTTAATTCATAAAACACTCTTTAAGTAATCATTACTAAGATATGTTCATCTTGATGTCATGTTTAAGCTGACTAGACTAGTAACATGTTTGAACTGTAGATAGTTCTTCAAAGGCAGTTTTTTCTAAATGGTGTCCACTTTGTAGTTGCAAATCCACAGAGAGAACAATTTTAAGATCATGACACACTGCATGCTTTGACACTGCCTTCATTTTTCATAATTCAGAGAGAAGTATGTGATATACTTGTTTGATCTGAGGTAGAGAAATTAAAGAAGATTTGAAACTTTAAGGTAACAGACACCTACTTGAACATCACTGGTGATCATCATTGCTTCCTCCTTCCCTTCAAAGATCATCAATACCCACAACAATGGACAATCCAAAGACAGTGCCAGTCTCTTCCCCAAGCAAGAGAAGATGACATTGATGAAGATGCTCTTCTCCAACCAAAAATCAAGTGGCTGACAAAAAAGCACTCACTGGGGCCCGGCCCCGTGGCCGAGTGGTTAAGTTCGCAGGCTCTGCTGCAGTGGCCCAGGGTTTCTCTGGTTCTGACTCTGGGCACAGACATGGCACTGCTCATCAGGCCATGCTGAGGCGGCATCCCACATGCCACAACCAGAAGGACCCACAACTAAAATATACAACTATGTACTGGGGGGATTTGGTGAGAAAAAGCAGAAAGAAAAAAAAAAGCTCTCACTGAATTCCATCACAAAGCCCCAAGTGTGTGATGGCAGCAAATGAAATGCCTTTGCAGAAGGGAGAAACGGTGTTTATGGGGTCTTTACTCAGGGAAATACTATTTGCTGATTAGTTGATGGTTGGAAAAAAACTCATCTAAGAAAAGCTTTCTAGTCAGTTTCAAGTAAGGGACTATCATCAAGCAAAGAAGATTTGGTCACAAGGAGCAATGGAGGATGAGAGCAAACAACCGTCTGCTCTAACAAGGTGTCTGGATGTGGGAGAGGGAAAGCTCCCCACCGACAGCTCTGTGGGTTCTTATCATTGGTTCTGTGGAATCCAATCATGTCCACAATGTATTCCGCTTATGTTTATTTACAAGATCTTGGTCCCAAGGATACAAATTTACATGTATTAAGATCATCTCATACATACTGAAAATATGTTCATGTAAATTTGCCTTTAATTGTTGGGAAATCCTCCTTTCCCGGGGCAATTTTACTCGATAATGGAATCTAACTGATTTCAAACCCAAAGTTTTGACTTGCAAAAAGGATGAGTTCTGTCTGTCCATAAATACCCAAAGAATGGGGTCTATGCTTAAGGAACCAAAGGTGTCATTGCCACTAGCCTCTATCAGGTGCCAGTAATCACCACAGCCCACTTCTGAAGCCATTCCAGACAGTTAATTTTCCTATGTTAGTCACTGTACATGTATAAGGCCAAAAGAGTAAATAAGAGAGTAATGTTCAGCACACCAAAGGAGGCAAGGACTCAAGCAAAGTATATTCTGAACAGTAGCGTACAGTTATAAAGGATTCGGTCAGAGTGCTAAGTCCTGATAACTTGCAGAAGTGGCAGACGATCAGAAGGGTGAACTGCTTTTGGTGAGCAGGAAAACCCATTCCTTCTCCCATTTCTGGATGCCAACACGGAAGGGGCACAAGGAGAAAAAGTCTCTGGTGGGAAGGTGGGCTGAGAAGCTCCATTGAAAGTCGTGGAGACTGACTCCTTGTGGAGGGTCTCAACCCCCACTATAGAAAAGACTTTGGACTGACCTACATGAAATTTCCTTCATCTCACTAAGCTGAGCACCAAATTCTATAACTAATACAGATTTAAGACCCCAAAGATGACACCTGCAAAATACACCACCACTTCATCATGCAGGTAGGCGTCATGTGAAGCTTAGCCAAGCTATTTATATTTGATTACCTATACTGAACAGTCAGAAAAGTTTAGAAATATTTCATTGTCTCACTTAAAACAATAGTTATTTTTCTGAAAACTTTTATGTACAATGTCTTTTGTCAGCATGTTTACCTTTTTCTTTTTCTTTTTTTTTTTGTGAGGAAGATTGGCCCTGAGCTAACATCTGTTGCTAATCTTCCTCTGTGATTTTTCACCTATAGGATTATTAGTAAAGAATATTGTGGTGGATTAAAGATGGCCACAAATTCTTTGTCATTTGCCCAATCCAGGAGTAGTGTTTATTTCTCCCCTCCTGGAATCAGAGCTGGCCCTATAACTGCTTAACCATAGGAGGTGGAGGAAGTGACACTGGCAGCTCCAGGCTAAACCTCAAGAAGGGTGGGCAGCTTCCATGTTCCACAGAAGCTGTTCAGCTGTGCCTCTGGAGAGAACACTCAGAGCTCTCCTGTGGGGCGGAGAGGCCCAGAAGACTGCATGAGGAGGGAGAGCAGCCCAGCAGTGCCACCGACCCAGCCCCTGGGCCATCCGACCGCCACTACATGAGACCCAAGTGACCAGGAAGAGAACTGCCCAGGTGCTCTCAGTGAATCAACAGATCCATGAGAGAGATTAAGACAGTGTTGGCCAAGCCACTAAGTTTTAGACTAGTTTGTTACGGAGCAATAGATAATGAAGACAAATATTATGTCTCAATATCAAAATGAATATAATTATATTATTTATCTTATAAATTATATAGTTCAGTTCACTTGTTGAACAAACATTTAATGTATATTATATTTAATACACACATTTCCATTGATAAACACATATATACATATGTGTGTATATGTAGGTGTGCATGTGCACACAATGCATGTATAGGTGTATGTTTATGAATATGTATACATCTACATTTGTGTATGTGTGTATGTGTACCTCCACATAAATACTATAAAGAGTTTTCAGTTACAAAGCAAAGATAGTGACCAAGATGTAGAGATAAATAACTGTCGAGGAGGGATGATTTGAGCGGCTCCTTGCAGGAGGCGCAGGACTTACATACAGAAAGGGACGGTGCGCAGAATGGATGGATGTGAGGGACACATTCTATGTCAGAGCTCTACATCTACCCAGCTATGTGTAACTTCAGCAAATATGAATAGCCTGAGCTCAGTGAACATCTAATTGAAACTGAAGTCCCTTCCTATGGATGATAGTTAACCATATTGTACTTTTAATATTATATAACTTAGAATAATATCATGGGTTCTAAGCGCAGGGTGCAATATCACATTTTTCTATGCCTGTATTACAACTTTAGCTTTTTAATGTCTTTGTGAAGCATTTTTGACTGGATATAAAACATACTGCAACACTTTACATGTCAGGTACCAGTATTTCATAGTTTGCTTCATTTTTTTTTTTAGAATATTTAATGATATGAAGTTTATTATAAATTAAGTGTAAAAGCAGATTATAGTGTAACTTGATTTGTAAATTATATGTGTTTTTATTCTTTGTTATATTTTGTAAATTAGATGTTTTTTTAATTGAGTTAACGATAGGTTACAATCTTGTGAAATTTCAGTTGTACATTAATGTTTGTCAGTCATGTTGTAGGTGCACCACTTCACCCTTTGTGCCCACCCCCCACCCCACCTTTCCCCTGGTATCCACTAAACTGTTCTTAGTCCATAATTTTAAATTCCTCATATGAGTGGAGTCATACACAGATTATCCTTCTCTCGCTGGCTTATTTCACTTAACATAATTCCCTCAAGGTCCATCCATGTTATTGCAAATGGAATGATTTTGTTCTGTTTTACAGCTGAGTAGTATTCCATTGTATATATGTACCACATCTTCTTTATCCATTCGTCTGTTGATGGGCACTTAGGTTGCTTCCACGTCTTGGCTATTGTAAACAGTGCTGCAATAAACATTGGGGTGCACAGGACTTTTGGGATTGCTGACTTCAGGCTCTTTGGATAGATACCCAGTAGTGGGATGGCTGGATCGTATGGTAGTTCTATTTTTAGTTTTTTGAGGAATCTCCATACTGTTTTCCATAGTGGCTGCACCAGTTTGCATTCCCACCAGCAGTGTATGAGGGTTCCTTTTTCTCTGCAACCTCTCCAACATTTGTTGCTATTAGTTTTAGATATTTTTGTCATTCTAACGGGTGTAAGGTGATATCTTAGTGTAGTTTTGATTTGCATTTCCCTGATGATCAGCGATGATGAGCATCTTTTCATGTGCCTATTGGCCATCCGTATATCTTCTTTGGAGAAATGTCTGTTCATGTCTCCAGCCCATTTTTTGATTGGGTTGTTTGACGTTTTGTGGTTGAGTTGTGAGAGTTCTTTATATATTATGGATATTAAGCCTTTGTCAGATATATGACTTGCAAATATTTTTTCCCAGTTAGTGGGTTGTTTTTTTGTTTCAATCCTGTTTTCATTTGCCTTGAAGAAGCTCTTTAGTCTGATGAAGTCCCATTTGTTTATTCTTTCTATTGTTTCCCTTCTCTGAGAAGGCATGGTGTCCGAAAAGATCCTTTTAATACTGATGTCAAAGAGTGTACTGCCTACGTTTTCTTCCAGAAGCCTTCTGGTTTCAGGTCTCACCTTTAGGTCTTTGATCCATTTTGAGTTTATTTTGGTGAATGGTGAAAAAGAATGGTCAATTTTCATTCTTTTACATGTGGCTTTCCAGTTTTCCCAGCACCATTTGTTGAAAAGACTTTCTTTTCTCCATTGGATGCCCTCAGCTCCTTTGTCAAAGATAAGCTGTCCATAGATGTGTGGTTTTATTTCTGGGCTTTCAATTCTGTTCCATTGATCTGTGCACCTGTTTTTGTACCAGTACCATGCTGTTTTGATTACTGTAGCTTTGTAGTATGTTTTGAAGTCAGGGATTGTGATGCCTCCCGTTTTGTTCTTTTTTCTCAGGATTGCTTTAGCAATTCGGGGTCTTTTGTTGCCCCATATGAATTTTAGGATTCTTTGTTCTAATTCTGTAAAGAATGTCATTGGGATTCTGATTGGGATGGCATTGAATCTGTAGATTGCTTTAGGTAGAACGGACATTTTAACTATGTTTATTCTTCCAATCCATGTACATGGAACGTCTTTCCATCTCCTTATGTCATAATCCAATTCTCTCAGAAAGGCCTTGTAATTTTCATTATATAGGTCCTTCACTTCCTTACTTAAATTTACCCCAAGGTATTTTATTCTTCTTGTTGCGATTGTGAATGGTATTGTTTTCTTGAGTTCTTTTTCTGTTGGTTCATTACTGGAGTATAGAAATGCTACTGATTTATGCAAATTGATTTTATACCCTGCAACTTTGCTGTAGTTGTTGATTGCTTATAACAGTTTTCCAATGGATTCTTTGGGGTTTTCTATATATAAGATCATGTCATCTGCAAACAGCGAGAGTTTCACTTCTTCCCTCCCTATTTGGATTCCTTTTATTCCTTTTTCTTGCCTGATTGCTCTGGCCAGGACCTCCAGTACTATGTTAAATAAGAGTGGTGATAGAGGGCATCCTTGTCTCGTTCCTGTTTTCAGGGGGATGGCGTTCAGTTTTTGCCCATTGAGTATGATGTTGGCTATGGGTTTGTCATATATGGCCTTTATTATGTTGAAGTAGTTTCCTTCTATGCCCATTTTGTTCAGAGTTTTTATCATAAATGGCTGTTGGATCTTATCAAATGCCTTCTCTGCATCTTTTGAGATGATCATGTAGTTTTTATTCCTTAGTTTGTTGATGTGGTGTATGACGTTGATTGATTTGCGGATGTTGAACCATCCCTGTGTCCCTGGTATGAATCCCACCTGATCATGATGTACGATCCTTTTGATGAATTGCTGAATTCTGGTTGCCAAAATTTTGTTTAGAATTTTTGCATCTATATTCATCAGTGATATTGGCCTGTAGTTCTCTTTTTGCGTGGTGTCCTTGTCAGGTTTTGGTATCAGCGTGATGTTGGCCTCATAAAATGTGTTAGGAAGTGTTCCATCTTCCCTAATTTTTTGGAATAGCTTGAAAAGGATAGGTATTAAATCCTCTCTGAAAGTTTGGTAGAATTCCCCAGGAAAGCCATCTGGTCCTGGGGTTTTATTCTTTGGGATGTTTTTGATTGCTGTTTCAATCTCTTTCCTTGTGATTGGTCTGTTCAAATTGTCTGCCTCTTCTTGAGTGAGCTTTGGGAGATTGTAGGAGTCCAAGAATTTATCCATTTCCTCTAGGTTATCCATTCTGTTGGCATATAGTTTTTCGTAGTATTCTCTTATAATCTGTTGCATTTCTGCAGAGTCTGTTGTTATTTCTCCTCGCTCATTTCTGATTTTGTTTATTTGAGCTTTCTCCCTTTTTTTCTTTGTAAGTCTGCCTAGTGGTTTGTCAATTTTATTTATCTTCTCAAAGAACCAGCTCTTTGTCTCATTGATCCTTTCTACTGCCTTTTTCATTTCAATAGTATTTATTTCTGCTCTGATTTTTATTATTTCTCTCCTTCTGCTGACTTTGGGCTTCATTTGTTCTTTTTTCTCTAGTTCAGTTAGGTGTGCTTTAAGGTTGCTTATTTGGGATTTTTCTTGTTTGTTAAGATATACCTGTATTGCAATGAATTTTCCTCTTAATACAGCTTTTGCTGTATCCCATATGAGTTGGTATGGCATGCTATCATTTTCATTTGTTTCCAGGTATTTTTTTACTTCTTCTTTAATTTATTCAATGATCCATTGCTTGTTCAGTAGTGTGTTGTTTAGTCTCCACATCTTTGTGCCCTTCTCAGCTTTTTTCTTGTAATTAATTTCTAGCCTTATAGCACTATGATCGGAGAAGATGCTTGTTATTATTTCAAATTTTTTACATTTGTAGAGGCTTGCCTTGTTTCCCAACATATGGTCTATCCTTGAGAATGTTCCATGTGCACTTGAGAAGAATGTGTATTCAGCTCTTTCAGGGTGAAGTGATCTATATATGTCTATTAAGTCCAATTGTTTTAGTTTTTCATTTAGCTCCACTATATCCTTGTTGATTTTCTGTCTGGATGATCTATCAATTGATGTGAGTGGGGTGTTGAGGTCCCCTACTACTATTGTGTTGTTTTTAACATCTTCTTTACCTCTGTTAATAGTTGCTTTATGAATCTTGGTGCTCCTCTGTTGGGTGCATAGATATTTATAAGTGTTATTTCTTCTTGATGAAGTGTCCCTTTGATCATTATATATTGTCCCTCTGTGTCTCTCTTTACTTGTCTTATTTTGAAATCCACTTGGTCTGATATAAGAATTGCAACACCTGCCTTTTTTTATCTTGCTATTTGCTTGAAGTATTGTCCTCCACCCCTTCACCCTGAGTCTGTGTTTGTCCTTGGGGCTGAGGTGTGTTTCCTGGAGGCAACAAATTGTTGGATTGTGTTCTTTAACCCATTTTGCCATTCTGTGTCTTTTTATTGGAGAGTTCAATCCGTTCACATTGAGAGTGATTATTGATGCATGTGGACTTAATGCTGTTAATCTGTCACTCATTATCTTGTTTTCCTGCATTTCTTTTCCTGTTTGCTTTAAACTACCCATTTAATACTGCAATTTCTTATGCTGGGTTTCTTAGATTTTTTCTTAGTTATGATTTGTGACTCTGTTCTGTTCTTTATTTTAGTGTCTACCTTGAAGTTTGTATTTAGAATCTCGTGTATAATATAGTCTATTCTCTGGTGGTCTCTTACTTACTTGATCAATACTGATTTAGACCCTTTGCTCTTCCCCTCCTAAATAATTATTTTCATTTTTTATTCCAACTCGTCTTAGTAATTTGTAGTTAGAGTGATAAGATCGTCCTTGCTTTGGTAGTTTCCTTACCTTTACCCTAATGCTATAATTGAATATTTGCTATCCTGTTCTGGTTCTATCCATCAGTCTCCCTAGTCTGTGGATTGTGTCCCCTTTCTCCCTTTTTTCTTTTTTCAGGTATGAGAGCCTTCTTGAGGATTTCTTGTAATGGAGGGCTTTTGGTTACAAATTCCCTTAACTTTTGTTTGTCTGGAAAAGATTTAATTTCTCCCTCATATCTGAAGGAAATTCTTGCTGGATAGAGTATTCTTGGCTGAAGACTTTTATCCTTTAAAGCTTTGAATATGTCACTCCATTCTCTCCTAGCTTGTAGGGTTTCTGTAGAGAAATCCGCTGACAGTCTGACAGGGGGTCCTTTATAGGTTATTCTCTTTTTTTTCTTACTTCCCTGAGTATTTTTTCCTTATCTTTCCTTTTTGCCAATTTTACTACTATGTGCCTTGGGGTAGCTCTTTTTACATTGACAAATCTAGGAGATCTAAAACCCTCCTCTACACAGATTTCTCCCTCGATCCCTAGATTTGGGAAGTTCTCTTCAATAATTTCATTAAGCACACTTTCTGCTCCATTTTCCTTTTCCATATTCTGGGGAATTCCTATGATCCTTATGTTCTTACTCCTCATTGAATCCATTATCTCTCAGAGATTTTCCTCAGTTTTTTTAATTCTTAGTTCTCTTTCTTCCTCTGTCTGGAGCCATTCAGCCTGTCTATCTTCAGTTACGTTAATTTGCTCTTCTGTGTTGTCTACACGGGCATTCAGGGAATCCGTATTCTGTTTTATCTGGTCCATTGTGTTTTTCATCTCAAGTAATTCTGTTTGATTCTTCTTTATGATTTCAAACTCTTTTGTGAAGTAACTCCAGAACTCGGCTTGTTTCTCTATCTTTCTCTCTACCTCATTGAGTTTTTTGATTATAGCTGCTCTGAACTCATTATCACTTAGTTTACCTAATTCCAAGTCCTCAGGACTTAATTCTGTGTTTTTATTGTTTTCCTTCTGGTCTGGGGCTTTTATAAATTGCTGGATGGTAGAGGAGTGGTTTTTTCGCATGGTGGTAGAATTCGGTTGCAGTTACAGCCTGTGGCCACTAGATGGGGGTCAAGAGCCGCGTGTTATGAGCTCTCCACCTTGGGGCAAGATGGCTGCGCCCACTGGCTTTGCGGGGGGGGGGGGAGGGGCTGTTACGCACACCGCTGGTCTGGGTTCAAATCAGTTCTGTTCTCTGATCTCCCAAGGCTCTTGATTTATGGGGTCCCCGCAGATGGAAGCTTTCCCCCCGTCAGCGGGTTTCCACTGAACCAGGGCAGGAGTCCTGGATGATCCCCTGGTCGCGTGGCCCCTCCCCCGCTCCCTCCCGACCCGCGCTGCAGCGATCGCAGACTCTAGGGGAGGGAGCGAGTTCTCTCCTACCGTTCCAGCGCCTCCGAAGGTGTAAAGGTAGGTTTATGATCTCCGCCTTCTTGGTATTGTAGGTCTCTAACGAGTTGGCATTATGTTTATTCTCTGAAATTCAGTTCTTCCAATCTTTTGTTGTATTTTGGAGGGGAGAGAATCCCGGGTCAGCTCACCCCGCCATTTTGCTCCCCATAGTTTGTTTCTTAATGTCAGAGGTGAAAGGCATGTCACAGGTACAATTGTTATCTGTGATTATGAAGAAATATATTTGCCCTCAACATTTATGAATTGACATTCATAACCATCGAAGACTTTTTTCCTTATAAAAGATTTAAAGTATCTAATCACATACTCCTTTTAAATAAACACTCCATGCCTACTTTTGAAGCCAAAGGTGCAGTAGTGCACTGAAGCTCCAGAGAAATGACTGTCCCTTCACTTCCCAAACCCACATTCAGTGCCTTTATGTTGGCAGTTTGGAATGCCAAGGAGGGACTATTCACACCACACAAATTGGTGAATGTTACAAATTGGGTTTGTAATTTGGTTGGTTGGTTTGTTTTCTGGAGAGCAGGTGGTTAAATATTTACTCGTAAACCTGAAGGTGAGATTTGATCCGATGTATTTAAATAGATGCATTAAGATTCACCTAAAATCAAGCGTTTCTACAATTATCTATTCAACTGTACTTTGCTGTGGCCTAATTTGGTCTTTGATGTGGACTCTCAAAAATACTGTCTCTCCTGAGACCTGGTTGTGCAACAGCTGCTTCTCACCTCTGCCTTGCTTCTGTCAGCTCTGCAAACTTCCAGACAGACTGAGCTCCTGCTGTCACTTCTTCTGCAGGGGACAGTGCTGCTGCAGCAGGTAGAGGCAAAGGTCCCGCCTCCTCCTGAGCCCTCACTGGTGGGGCATCACTAGGAGGGCAGGTCCATGTGGAACCTTTAGCTCCTCCACACAGTACCCCTGTGAAGCCTTCTCTGACCTTCCAAACTTGGTAAGATAGCGCCATAATGGATGGTCATTTCCTATTTCCTTCGTAGCTTTTCCCACAATTATCACATTGTGCTTGCCAATTCCATTCCTTCCCCGGTCTCATATGTCCCAGGGCTTCGTGCCCTCCTCCCTGCCTTATGCCTCAAAGGAGGATTACGTGATGCGACCTCTACTCTACAGGCAAAGGGGTCCTTTCTCGATTCCCCAAGTGAGCCAGTCTTTTCTGCGTCAGGATGTTCTTACAGCCAATTCCTTTGCCTGGAAGCTTCCTTTACTTAGTTTGGCTTCATCTTCTCAATCCCTTGGCTTTCAATTTAAGGGTTTCTGCCTCAGAACATCTTCCCTGATTGCCCAAATTGGTCAGTTCTCCCTTCTACACACTCTCACCAACCATTACTTTCCCTCTGTAGCAGGTACGTCAGCAATATTTACTTAATTAGCTGTGTGATTACTTGTGTACTGTGGAAAGCTTCTATAAGAAGTCATGCTTTCTCCTACTACTTCTTAAATAGTAAATGACATAACAGTCTGACAGGCTACCACATAACAGAGCTTCACATGACAGCAGTCCAGTGAATACCTGTTGAATAAGTGAATAAAAAGCCACCACTAAAAGTCACAAACAGGAGCTCAGCCAGTAGGGTAGTCTTTAAGCCAAACCATTTTCAGGGAATGGACCTCCATCAATCACGTGGACCTCAAACTCTGAGGGTGATAATGTCAACTCCGTGAATGGCTGTGACTGGCAGGGCCAGAGCCACCCTATGTCAGGCATATTCAGATGTAGAATGCACCTTACACTGAATCATACTTGAGGATCTAATTTTCCAATTTTGGAATTTCTAGAATTTATTTTTATTTATTTAAATTTTTAGAATTTACATACATATTTAAAAAGCAAAATTCAAATGAGTATGTTTAAAGATCTAATTGGCTTTACTAAATGATTCATAAATAGGGTTGCATCCCATCTACCAGAGGCTGTACAAAATGGGAGGTTTTTACAGGAAGAAGTGTGGGGCAAGGGAGTTATTAGCAAGAGAAAAGAGCATTATTTTAAGGCAGGACATCCTTTTGGGGGGAAGGGAAGATCAAGGGTTTTATCATACAGATTGGCTCTTCCTCCTCTAGGGGGGACGGAGAGGGACCAGTGACAGATTACCTCATTGGTGCTAACCAGAAAATTCCAGACTGTTGATTAAAGTTACACTTCTGTGGAAGTCAAAACTCAGTCCCATAAGATCACTGAGCAAGCCACCTGGCTTCAAAGTGAGTCTTTCCACAAGATCTCTCTTTGACTTACTTGATTTTGGTTGATTTGAGTGTTGGGGGTCATGGTTCCAAAGTTCCAAAATGCACTCCAGACATTGGGAATTATCCTGTTTACAGACATCACAATGATGTCCCTGGCATGTTGTATCCTCTTAAAACCTTTAAATGCGTGTTCACAGCCACTGGCCACCAGGCAGATGATTTCTCTAAGACTGGAATGTCAGAAAATAAATGAAGAGAATGACCAACTCAAAATTTCTGAACCTGGAACCGTGACCTACGAATGTCACAGGGATTAAGTAAAAACATCCTGCCACACCAAGGATCAACCGAACTGCAGAGTGGCAGCTGAGAGCGATGCTAGTGCTTTAAATTTAGAACACATCTCACAGCTAGCCTGACAGTCTGATCAAAAGGGAGGAATTGTCAAAAAAGAAAACCATTGGACCAAGATGGCATCACCGTGATACCAAACACAGATTTAATACCTAACCTAATTTAAAAAAAATGCATTTAAAGGTTTTAAGAGGCTCCAGCATGTCAGGGATGACTATCAGCAGGATAATTCGCAATGTCTGGAGTGCACTTTGGAAGTTCGGAGCCGTGGTCCCTAACACCCAAACCAACCAAAATCAAGTACGTCCAAGAGAGACCTTGTAGAAAGAGTCACTTTTGAAGCCAAGTGGCTTGCTCAGTGATCTTATGAAATTGAGTTTTAACTTTCCCAGAAGTGTAATCGTAATCAATCAGTCTAGAATTTTCTGGTCAGCACCAATGAGGTAAGGTGTCATGTGGGCCCTCTCCATCTCTCCCTAGAGAAAGAAGAAGCAATCTGCCTGATAAAACTCTTGCTGTTCCCTCCCCCCAAAAAAGATGTCCTGCCTTAAAATAATGCTCTTTTCTTTTGCTAATAACTCCCTTGCCCCACCCTTCTTCCTGTAAAAACTTTCCATTTTGTACAGACTCTCAGAATGCCCTTCTAGTTGCTAGATGAGATGCTGTCCGATTCATGAATTGTTTAATAAAACCAGTCAGATCTTCAAATTTACTTGGTTGAATTTCGTTTTTAAATATATATATTTACATAGATACATAAAATCTCCATACTCACGACTTGACAAGGAAACACTGCCCTCCCAGTATAAAAAAAGCTGTTTAAGAAAAGCTAGTGGTACCAATTATTTTCTGGAATCTGACAAATAAAAATGGCAAGTAATAGGATATATTGGAGTATATGAGGAAGCCATTTTGTGTAAACCTAATTCGGCCTGACCTTGTCTTTCCAAAAGGGCCTGACCGAGGCTGTTGAGCATGCATTGTATATCTGCTTTAGAGATTCCCTATGGCAAGAACAAAGGCTCTTGAGATAAAGGTGCAACTTCCCTCCCCCTCCCAACGTTGGCATCTCCTTAAGGATTAAGCATCTTTCCTTAGGCTAGGAACTGATTGCTGCGCTCACCTGTGACCGCCCAGCTCCAGACAATGGACTTGCCTCCTGCTAGGCCCTCGGAGAGAGCCGACCCACTACCTGCTGTGTCCATCAAGCAGTGTGCCGACAGGGCAATCTTGTGACTATTGTGGGAGGGACATTTCAATCATATGTGAAACATCCTGTTTGGGGGTATATAACCACTCTGTATACCTCGCTTCTTTGGTGCCCTTTCTTCCTCTGGGAAGAAAGGCCCCAGGCCATGGTCCTCAGATTTCAGCTCAGAATAAACTCACCCAAATTTTCATTTACAGATTGGTCATGGATTATTTCCGTCAACAAATCACAAGCAGTATCACACACACACTGATAAAACCACATTTATGTAAAGGTACGTTCTGCAAAGCTTTGCCAAGTATTAATTGCAAAATTTTGCAAAATCAGCCAAGGGGACACACCAACTTAATGTACCCTATCTATTTAGGTTTCTCCAACACCTGAAATTACGCCCAGATGAAAAACATTCATAAGCAAAACAAAATTATCCTGGAGTTGGTAGCACAAAAAAATCTGAAAAAAAAAAAGAGAAATCATCTGGAATATGTTTAGTAGTAACTAAAGAACATCAGGTTCTTTCCAATAATTAAAATACATTAATTAGTTCTTGACGATACCCGTCTTTCACAAAATTAACCATAAAGATTTAAATATGTATATTTGGAGGCCTCAAAATATGTTACACAAAACTACTAAAAGTAATTTAGTAATATTAGAAGATGCAGATACAGAACACGGTTGCCTCAGAGAAGAGCTGTGTGGAACCGTGACATGCTAACTAACTGCTGTGGTAGGCAAGAGGGAAGGCAGTCAGCATGGAGTACAACCAAGAAAACCCCACCTCCAGAACCTTTCAAGACAGAGGGCGGGAAAGATGAACTCTGAGACATTATCCTAGCTTGATACATTAAATGGACGATGAATTTCCATTTCAATGCATTCTACCTTTGTGTATTTAGAAACCAGGAAGAAATGAAAACATTTCACGTTATTCTCCCCAACCAGTTAAGAAAAAATGACCAATTACCAACTGGTTTCAGTCTTAGACCATTTTAAGGGGAAGGTTCTTTCTTTAAAAGAGAGGCTTTAAAAATACATCAGAGTAAAAAGAAGTGGTTTGTTTCGTATGAAATTTAACTAAAATGTTTTATTGCACCTAATAGAACGGAATTAGACACACTCAACCCTGAATTTCTTCAACTGACTAAGAGAAAACAGAGTTGATCTTTCTCTTTTGAAAGTTTCTGCATTTATGAATGGGGCCTTATTAGAGTACGATGCAGATGCAGACAATTACATTTACCTCGAATACAGGCAACAGAGCTGAGAATGTTTTGAGAAACAGGATATAGGCACCAAGCACTCCAGCGTTGGCTCCCATCAGCTGAGGATAAAGGCTTGGAAAGGGGCGGCAGCATCAGGCCCGGCAGGCACTTTCCTGTTGACACGTTATTAATATTAGCCATCAGAAGCCTGTCAACCTGCTGAGGGTCCCTGAACGGGAAGTGTCACATGCAAAAACCTTTACCACAGCACCCGTTTGGATACAACCATAGCAAGATAGAAGTGGAAAATAACTGCACGTCCAAACGCCCAGCCAAGTTGTAAGGTATGCCTTTAAGAATAGTTGAAATGTCAAGCTTCTGACCAGCGAGCTATCAAAAGGTTAACAAATATGCATATTTACATAACCACAGCAAGTAAAAACTTTCAAGAATATATTTGGAACCAGATTGTCACCAAGGGACTACCTTTTTGTTGCCTAGAAAGACTAGTTTAAAATAGGAGAGGAGAGGCTGATTAAATCAAACGAGTGTCGGTTTCAGGACCCCTTCATTTCAAGCCGCGAGAAACTTGTGCCCATCGTGGGTGCCACCTCTGGGCTCCGCACCCCACGCCGCCCGGGGCGGGGTCCCGGGCGAGGACAGGACCGGCCCGGCCGCCGGGGTCCGCACCAGGGGCTGCAGCTGCCGCGGCTCCTCCCGCCCCGGGGCCTCGGCCTCCGCGGCTCCCCGGGCGGCCCTTCCCCTCGCCGGGCCCGCGGCCGGAGTGCGGACGCCGCGGCTGCTCCGGGAGGCGGCGGCGCTGGCGGGGCGGGCGGGGCGAGCGCGGGGCGGGCGGGGACTCTGCGCTCGCTCCCCGCCGCCGCCCTCCCGCCGCCTCCCGCGCCCGCCTGCCCGCCTGCCCGCCGGGGAAGGGGACCGGGCGGCTCCATCCGCCCGGGATGCTGCCGCGGGGCCCTGAGCTGGTGCCAAGAGAGCAGCTGTTCAGAGCTCCCCCAAGTAGGGCACAGTCGCACCCAGTGTCATTTCCTCCCCACTCCTAGGATGGTGACGGGAAGAGACGCATAATTCGCTGTATAAACTTATTAGCAAAGTAGGGTGACTGTCACTTGGCCTGACAGTGGATTAGAACACATCACATCCCTCCACCGGCTTTCGGAGTCCTCAGGGTTGCATGTTCAGACACTACACACAACAGGCCGACAGGGCGCTTCCCGGGGAAAGGCTGAGAGGCTTCTAAGCCCTCAGAATCCAGCGCAGCGTCCCTGAACACGGTAGGCGCACAACGGCTGATTGTGTTGAATGGGCAGAAGAATGAACGGATGCAAGCAGGAAAGCTGGCCATTTCCCTCCATTACACAGCTTTCCCAATGATCATTTGTTCCAGCCTCGAGCAGGCAAGTGCAAGGCAACAATTGAAATAATATTTTTGTTCTCCAACATCAGTGTATGAGGAGAGGACTCCTTTTTTGTCCTCCTCGCATTTTGGTTCCAGTAACACAAAGCATGGAAAAGCCAGTCAGCCTCCACTGGGCCTGTTTCTTTCAGGTGATATAAACTCCCGCTGTGACAGCAGAGGATATGGTGCAGTCTTGCCATTCATGTCAATATACGACCCTCATGATGTGTACTGCTTCAGAGAGAAGATTCTGCCAGAAACCAAGCCCTCCAGAGACAAAAAGATCACCATCCTTATGGGAACAGTTACATTCACTTGCAACAGAAGAGCATCCATTCACACTTTATGTCTGCTTAACTCTCCAATCCCTTTAACTCTCCTGCCGCTTGTGATAATCGAATCTGAAAAGATCCAAACCAGCTGGACATCCCCCAGAATGTCACAGTAGTCCATGTAATGATTCCTTGCTGAGCAAACTGGATGAGCCAGAAGTGACTACGATCTTGGAGGCCTTGGTAAAACACCAAGTAAAAAAAAGTAAATCCTACAGATACATATCAATAAAACGTTTAGCGTTCCTGTGGTCTGGGGCATGCCAGGATATCCCTCCCAAGGTAGAGGGTGAATTACCACATCTTGCAGCTCCCACTGCTTAGGAAGGAAGTTCAGTGCCTGGTATGCCTTTCTGAATTCTGGAAGCAGCATATTCCATGCTTGGGAATACTAATTTGACCCGTATTCTAGGTAGCGTTAAAGGTCAGCTGTGTGGGGATAAGAGCAAGAAAAGACAGTGCAGTAAGTCCGTCCTGTAGTGTAGGCGGCCTTACTGTTCAATAGTGGCAGACCCTGTGGAATTAGAGGTACCAGTGTTGGAAAAAGAGGTCACTGGGAGTTATTTAAGCCCCAGGCTGTGAATATTGATGTTGAAGTTTCTTTTTAAGACCAAAAATTATTCAGGTCCTTTTTCTTCACTCGGGTCTTATAATCATTCAAGTTTTAATTTTTTGCATAAGTACAGGCTACAACTTTCATCAATATTTTAAAGTGCTAATAAAAATTATGGCAACTCAAATTTACCGCTTTCTTAGCTTAAGCTTTTTAATGGTTGGATATTTGCTAAATCATACTTTGAGAGGTACCTTATTAAAATTCATAGAACATTCAAACGCTATCCTTCTTGCCCAGCTCCTTCAGCCTCTCCAGGGACTGTCTCCAGGATTAAACCAGATCTCTGGGATCACCATTCTCCTCTTTTTAGTCATAGCACACATATTCTGTCTACACCAGTGATTCTCAAACTTTGCGACACATTAGAACCAGCTAAGGGGATTTTAAACTGCCTGCCACCGAGGCCACACTCCACACCAGTTCTATCAGAAGCTCTCAAGTGGGACTTAGACACAGTATTGTTTTTTAACTCTCTTAGTGATCCCAGTTAGAAGCCAAGTTTGAGAACGAGAGGTAGACACTTTTTGGAGGGCATGACACACTTGCTACTTCCTTAGAGTCTTGACACCTCAACAAAAAAGGATCTCCAGAGCAGATGGAATTTCCTAACCTGTCACTCATTTACTCATCTGTACATGCAGAGATTTATTATGTATTTTGTTAGACAGTTGAGGAACCGAGGCTTTTTAACAGCTTAAACTTTATTGATAGCAATATTTTACTTATTAAAATATGTAGAATAATCTTCAAAGTAAAATTTGAGTTTATTTTATACATGGGGAGAAGACTTAAGAATGTATAAAAGAAAGGAATATAAACCTAAATTTCATAATTCTATGAATCTGACATAAATTTCTGTTAAAGAGATATGGCTGATTGTCATTATTTTTAATAGGCATTGTTCTAAGTTGAAGCAATTGTATCCACGTAGTTACGCTGTATGTCTTCAGGAAATACAAAAAGTGAATGAAAATATGTGAACATGACAGTGTGGAATAAGAAAAAGTGATGGCATTTTATAAAGTTTGCATTTCTATAAGGCAACCCTTTGCAATTCAAGGCAAAAATAATGATTCACACTCAAAAGCTGCTATGTTTAAGAGGCACTTCACAAAAAGTAAGAAAAAAAAACTGGAGTGCTCCTCTTGTTGACATTTTTATAAGATCTATACCTACTCTGTGATACTGTAAGTCTGTATGAACAAGGATCCAGAATTCACATGTTTAGGGTACCTAATGAAATCATTGCAAAATATTTTTATTTGATAACTTCTCAGTAGTAAAATTTTACTTGCAACTGATTCAATTTTTTGGTGAGAAAACTAAAAAATAATATCAATGAGATGACGTAATTTACAAAATATATAGTGATCGCCACCTGGTTAAACACTGGGATTGCGGTATGCATTGTTATAAGTTTACAGTTGCAAGACTTAAGAAATCCACTCACTTGTTCAAACTGCCAGTCAGTGATGGAGAGAAGGCTCAACTCCATTCTTTTGACTCAAAATTGTCATTCTTCCTTTGATTAAACAAAAAGTAATACTAGAGGGCAACTTTTATTGTGGTGGAAAGTGTTATAAAACCCCCTCAGATATTTAAAGAATAAACATTTCTTTTAATCATTTAAATTTCTAAAAGTGGATCATTGCTTTCAAACAGCACAACAAAGCTTTTGGAATATCTCAGTTTTTTTCTTTCTCTGAAAAAAACCATAAATAAACAGGATGTTATTTGTACTTAGTACAATAATTTCTTTTCTGCGTAAGGGAGAGATAACAGGCTGACTAACCTGCAGGCATGGGGTAAAGCAGAAAGCTGCTGAACATAGAAAATTTCTATTATAGTGCTTCCTTTCATCGGCGAGTCACTTGATTATTTTTGCTATAGAAACTCTAGAACCAATTTTGATGCATTTTATACTCTGAGTTTTTATAGAAGGCCAAATCTTTCAGTGATTTGCCATTTTAAGAATAATTCCAAGTTTCAGACTGAAGGAGAAGCAGTGATTATTTTTTCTTTAATAGTGCTCATTTAATGGTAGCAAATCCATTGCGGCCACATGTCTCACCAGGAATGTGCTTTGAAAATCTCTGTAAAATCATGACCCGGCTGTACCTTTGACCAGAATCCACACATCGGATCTTAGTCATCCATCTCTGTGTAGCCACAACCATCTGGAAATAGTCAAAGTGACTGCTGTGTAGATAAATTGGTGGAGCCAAGCCCTCCCAGGAAGAAAGAATGACATTTCTAGTTACTGATGTCAATAATTTACGATCAAGAACTCACTGCATACTCTGAATCAGTTTCTACTTAATTTCTCATGTACCCACTGAACTCTAGAAACTTGTGGTGCAGCAGGAAGATCCACGGAACCTGGAGTGAGGGGTCCTCCCTCTGTCTATGTCCTTGCTTCTCAAATGTGCTTCCTGGATAAGAGCCATTTGGAATTCTCATTCAAAGGCCTATCCTGGATTCCAGCACAGAACCGTAATTTAGAATATCTGATAGAGATATGGGGAACTGTATTTGTATCGAGTATCCAAGATAAATTTCGTTATCTATTCCTCTGTTATTCCCACTTCTGCCTAAATTTTTCTTATCTATAAAGCAGAGTTTCTCGACCTCAGCAGTATTGACATTTTGGACCAGACTATTCATTGTGTGGGGCAGTCTTGTGCATTGGACGATGTTTGACAGCATCCCTGGCTTCTACCAACTACATGCCAGCAGCGCCATCCCCCAGGTGTGACGACCAAGACTGTCTCCAGACATTGCCGAATGTCTCCAGGTGACAAAGTGCCCCAGGTGGAAGCGCTACTAGAAAGTCTCAGGGAGAAATCTTTAAGGACCTACAGTTTTCTTCCACCTCCGCTGAATCCAATGATTCTTAAATACCTCAATGTTAGGGCCAACAGTTGTTTTTGTTAAGATTATTATAGACTCTATTAAGTGAAAAAAATTTTAAACTGTGTATCATAATATCATATTGTCTTTGAAAATGTTGTAGCCCCAATCCTATAATTTCATATTTAATTGTACCATTTTTTACCTCAAATATAGGAATAATTTAGGATTCTTGGATTTCCCTTGTGTCTGGCTTTAAGATGTCCTCATAAAATCTGTAATATTTAAAGTTATGTTATATCCTTGGCAAACAAGTCTGTAGCAGAGATGAAGGAGATACTCACACGCTCGGAATGCTCACATTCGAACAAAGCCGACAGTGATTCCACAGTCAGGTTGGCTTTCAATGAAGGTTTCGAACTGAAGAAAAGCACTGATAATGAACCTGAAATCGCAAAGAGCCCTAAACCCTCAATGTGGTTTTTCAGGCTGAAGAGAATAATAAAATGAAATTATTGAGTGAAGAATTAAAAGTAAAGATGATGAATCTTCACCCGTGTGTCTGGAGATGAGGTTCTCCAATCGTCCCAACGAGCAGCAGATTCTTACAAAATGCCCCTGAGCGTGATTTTAGCCTGAGTTTTGGATGAAATACCGCTTCAGATCAATACATTTGTGTTAACTCTCAACAGTGGAGTAAGCATGTCTAATTTCTTTGCACACAGGAAGCAAATACAGTTGAAAGCTTTATGTATCTTTCTTTAAATTCAGAGAAAGAAAGTTGGACGTAGAGTAGAAATCAAGAGTTCCTAGTAGGACAATCTGAGTTGGTGTGTGAGGTCTGGGACATCTCAGGACACTGCGGGTTGTCCTCTCCCACATCCTGAGACAGTCCTTGTCCTACGTACTCAGGTTTTTAAGAAGTGAGATCGATCTTAAAATTGTATAAAAATAAGATTAAAGGAAAGAAAAGATAATAAGACAGGGACATATAGGAAGAGGAATTTATGCAGAAATGGGAGCACAGTTTCCTCACTTTTGCCTTAGGAGTAATGTCATTTATATAAGGAGGCCATTTCTTAAAAAGCAGTGAGTTCAGTCCAGCATTTTATTTATTACTATTATGGTACTCTGCCACCTGTCAGAGTTACAACAGTGACCTTCGTTTAGAGATAAGATCCTAGCTTTAGGGCTTGGTTTCCAATTTAGGGAAAAATGATCTCAATAGTCTCCTAAAATGCTCATTACAATAATGAAGACTTTTTAACCTAAATACAGAATCTACATGAGGACATTTTGGCATCTGCATATCACTGCTGAAATATTAATGCATAAAACAAATATTTCAAAAAGCAAAAAAATAAACTTTTGTAATATCACAGTTGTAAAAGAAAAGATACATCGACGGGAGGATAATTTTTCAGGGGAAAGACTGCCTGAAGTGTGTCTACGAAAATGCCAAAGAGATTTCAGCACAGACTGAAAAAACAACACTGTGACATTCTGCTGGATGTCCAGCTGGTTTGGATTTTTTCAGATTCGATCATCACAAGTGGCAGAAGAGTTAAAGCGATTGGAGAGTTAAGCAGATGTAGAGTGTGAGTGGATGCTCTTCTGTTTCAAGTGAATGTAAATGTTCCCATAAGGATGGTGATCTTTTTGTCTCTGGAGGGCTTGCTTTTTGCCAGAATCTTCTCTCTGAAGCAGTACACATCATGAGGGTCGTATATTGACACGAATGGCAAGACTACACCATGTCCTCTGCTGTCTCAGCGGGAGTTTGTATCACCTGAAAGAAACAGGCCCAGTGGAGGCTGACTGGCTCTTCCATGCTTTGTGTTACTGGAACCAAAATGAGAGGAGGGCAAAAAAGGAGTCCTCTCCTCAAACACTGATATTGGAGAACAAAAATGTTATTTCAATTGTTGCTTTGCACTTGCCTGCTCGAGGCTGGAACAAATGGTCATTGGGAAAGCTGTGTAATGGAGGGAAATGGCCAGCTTTCCTGCTTGCATCCGTTCATTCTTCTGCCCATTCAACACAATCAGCCGTTGTGCGCCTACTGTGTTCAAGGACGCTTTGTTGGATTTTTATGAGAATGTTTAGCCTGCAAATAGTCTTTATGATTCAACGAACTCGTGCAATAATTGTTGCAAGTTTTCTACATCTTTTGGCAACTCAGGTGAACCAGGATTGTCTCGTAAGCAGTGTTGCTAAGGAACATTAGTAAGTTTTGAATTTTATAACTTAGCATGTCTTATTAAAAATATATGACAAATTCTGAATAAGTATGAAATGCATTACATACAATCTGGTAAACAAATGTTCTGGAGCTCAGTCGATATTCTTATGGGAATGTTCTGCTCTACTTGGTTCCATTGCCTTGATGAACACCTTTTAGATCATAATGGAAATGAAAATAATTCAAATCAGAAAAAATTAAATCCCATCAAACTTTACAGTCTTTTTTAAAATGCAAAACTTCATTTCACTCATATGTTGCAAATGCAAGTGAAGTTCTGCCTGCTCTATTGATTTCTGGGATATAATAATCTCCCTTAATCCTCGCTCCTGAATGTCCAGTCTATACAGCCGGGCCCTTTAAACCTCTGCATCGAGGCTGAGTAGCACCTGTGGTTCTGAGATAAATCACGCCTCCGTTCAGCACGCAGACCTCGTTTCTTCAGGCTGGCTCTAGCCCAAGGCAGGTAATTAGATTTTTGTCTTGTTCATATGAGTAGTCATTCCCTTGAGGACACTGGTCGTTTCTGCCTGCTCCTTTAGTCCCTTTGCTTACCCAAACAATATGCTGGATAGTAATTCGTTTAATACAGGGGAAAGCATTGAACTGCTTTCAGAATAATTTGGTTCAAAAATAACAATCACTTCTTTTCTTTAGTAAAGATTATAAATGCAGTAGGTGATGAATAAATATCATATAGTGGATATCTGATTATTTCACACAACATCCATTCCACCTTCCAAACAGCTCCCTGATCTTATCCTTTCTCAGTCCAAGTCATATGTCCAAACTTTCCGCACCATATCCTGTGGAGATCAATACATTTATAAAGACACACACAACAAATCAATGTTTCAAAAAATACTGGCTACAGTAATTGTGAGTTACTGTGATATTTTCCTTTTTATTCTATTCTAGTATATTATTTTTAAAAATGGCATAGTGAGGCCAGCCCAGTGGCATAGTGGTTAAGTTGGCATGCCCTGCTTTGGCAGCCCAGGGTTCGTGGGTTTGGATCCCAGCTACGGACCTAGACACGGTTCATCAAGTCACACTGTGGTGGCATCCCACACACAAAATAGAGGAAGATGGGCACAGATGTTAGCTCAGGGCCAATCTTCCTCACTAAAAAAAAAAAAGGCATAGAAAATTGGTGTATTGATTTTATGACCCACTAATAAGACATCATCCGCGGTCTGAAAAATGCCCTTCAAGTATGAAGGATCTGACCCCAGAGATGACTCATCATATCAGCAGTAGTGACGAATTTAGGATGAGCTTATAACCCAGTCACATCTGGGGAAATGAAAGGAAACTTTTACTGGCGAGTGAACACAGAGACTGTAGACTTTATCTGTGTGAAACTTAAGGGTCACACTTTCACTACAGATGAGAGAGTAGAGACCTGGCAAGAAACTTTGGTGACATTTGGTGGCAAGGTCTTTGGTGACATTATTTGTGGCACTGTTTCAAGCTTTGTCTGAAATCAGCCATTTCTGGACTTTCAGTTACGTACGTCAATAAATTCCCTTTACCGTTTAAGTGACTTTGTCACTTTCAGTTTTTTAACGAGTGTTTTTTGATGCACATATATCCACAAAAGTCAATATTATAGAATAAAATTTAAATTATGTCTTATAATTTTATCAACTGATACAATTTAATTATAGAAAAGATTAAATGAATGAAAAAGGACATTATTTTTCAAGGCTCTCAGTTATTTCTGTAATTGGGGTACATAGCACATTTTCAATGTATTGCTTACCTAAGTGAAATCTGAGTCAAAATACATTGCTTTTGTTATGGACCACTTATGTTCTTGAGGAGCAAATTATTCCCAAATGACTCATAAGTACAAAAATAGTGAGAACTGGGGGCCTGCCCAGTGGCACAGAGGTTAAGTTCGCAGGTTCCCATTCGGTGGCCCGGGGTTCACTGGTTTGGATCCCGGGTGTGGACATGGCACTGTTTGGCAAGCCATGCTGTGGTAGGCATCCCACATATAAACTGGATGAAGATGGGCACGGATGTTAGCTCAGGTCCAGTCTTCCTCAGCAAAAAAGAAGAGGATTGGCAGCAGATGTTAGCTCAGGGATAATCTTCCTCAAAAACAAAAAAATAGTGAGAACTGTATTTGTGAGGACAGCTGTCACCTATTTGAAGTGGAAGGGGCACTTCTGGCATTTAAACAAGGAGAATCCCACGATATTATCTGTGTGGTCCTAAAGCCTATTGGAAGAAATCTAGGGACTAATTGATATGAGCTTTACTGGCAGTGAGGAAGTATCCAAGGAAAACTGTGGAATGACCTTTGAGGTATCGAGTTGGTGGCTGCATGGAAAAGGAGGAAGAGTCCCGTCGGATAACCACTGATCATGCATCCACCTTCTACCCTCAGGCTCAGGAGAAAATCAGTAGAAAATTTATAAGTCCATAATCTTAATATTGCCTTACTTCCAAAAGGTAGTTGTGATCATTTTAACAAAACTTTCTGGAGGTAGAGCGTGGACTGACATAAGGAATTGTTTCAAAGCTCAGAAAGTACAGTTAGACCAAGTTAGGCTCTGTGGTCTCTGCATGTACTGAATCCAGGTAGCCACGTATCCCCACCTACCTTTGGCAGGGATATTAAGGTTTATACTTGAAGATAGTGAGCAAGAGATACTCCAGTCCAGTAATATGAAGCACAGTAAAATGTGAACGAGGGAGATCATGTCAAAAATAGATGACTATGCGAACTTTACATATTGAATAGTGAGACTCAGTTGCAAGTGTTCTTCTGCCTGTGCCACTTGGCCCAAAGGTAGCTGTTTATTGTTCAACAGAAGACTAGAGGATATTTTTCCTAAAGAAGTTGAGCAGCTCCAGAGGAAAGACACACGGTTTCTAATATTCAGGGATAGCTTAACAAAACGTCAGGGTTTCTGACCAAGTATACCAGTTCCCACGATCCACCCATGCACAGAGGACATCGTTCAGCTTCTAATCACCTCATTATTAAACATAAACAGACCAAAAATGATTATCAAACATTTGAGAAACTCTCCACATGAAATACCGTGACAAAAGCAAACACATAGAACAGGAACACAGAGAAAACAGAGGCAATGCAGGGAACAGAATAAAACTTCAAAAGGGAAAATACAGATATTTAAAAGAAGTAATAATCAAGGAGTTCCTAGAAATGAAAAATAAGAAAGATGAATTTTTAAAAATGACCGAATTTTAGTGTTGGAATTTAAAATAAAGGAACTCTCTCAAAAATAAATAAAAAACACAAACATATCTAAACTAGCATAAAAAACAAGATTGTTAGAATATTGATACAAAAAGCTCAATATCAAACTGGTAGCTACACCAGAAAGACCATACAGTATAAAAAATGGGAAGCAATTACTAATATGCGAGAGGTACATTATATCATGACCAAGTAGGGCTTACCCCAATAATGGTTTAATATTCCAAAATAAATCAATGTAATTCACCATATTAATAAACTTAAACAGAAAAACTATATAATCGTCTCAATGGACCCAGAAAAGACTATTTAACAAAATCCAAAATCCTTTAAAAACATCACTGAAAAGTAGGAATAGAAGGAAACTTCTTGGACCTCAGAAAGGGCATCTACAAAAATCAACACCTAACATGACTCAGTGGTGAAAGACTGAATACTCTCCCCTAAAATGAGGAACAAGTCAAAGATATCTCCTTTCAACATTTCTATTTAACATTGTACTGGTATTTTTAGCCAGCACAATAAGGCAAGAATAAGAATCAAAATTCTAATAAGTGTTCTTTTACAGAAATAGAAAAAAAAATTCTAAAATTCATATAGAACCACAATGGATCCCAAATAGCTGAAACATTCCTGAGAAAGAAGAACAAAGCTAGAGTTATCATACCTCCTTATTTAAAATATATAACAGAGATATAGTGACCGAAACAGTATGATACGGGCATATGGATAAACATATAGACCAGTGACATAGAATAGAGAGCCCAGAAATAAACCTGTGCGTTTAAGGTCAACTGCTCTTTGACTAGAAAGCCAAGAATACCAATGGGAAAAGGATAGTCTCTTCAACAAATGGTCCTTGGAAAACTGGATAGCCACATGCAAAAGAGTGAATTTCAACCCTTATCTTACACCATGCACAAATAATAACTCAAAATGGATTAAAGACTTAAATGTAAAACCTGAAACTGTGAAACTTCTAGAAGAAAACATAGATGGTAACCTCCTTGATGCTGGTCCTGGCAATGATTTCTTGGATATGACACTTAAAAGCACAGCAACAAAAGCAAAAATAGACAAGTGGGACTACATCAAACTAAAGAGCTCCCACACGGCAAAGGAAACAACAAAATGAAAAGACAACCTATGGAATGAGAGAAAATATTTACAAACCCTGTATCTGTTAGGGGTTAATATCCAAAATATATAAGAAACTCCTACAATTCAGTAGCAGAAAAATAATCAGATTAAAAAATGGTCAGTGGGCTTGGATAGACATTTCTCCAAAGGAAACATACAAATGACCAACAGGTACATGAAAAGGTGCTCAACATCACTAGTCATCAGGGAAACACATATCAAAACCACAATAATATCTCAGGATGCACTTGTTAGGAAGACTATTTTCAAATAAACAAAAGATAGCAAGTATTGGAGAGGATGTGGCTAAGTTGGAAGGCTTGTATACTGTAGGTGGGAATGTAAAATGGTACTGCCATTATGGAAAACAGTATGGAGCTTCCTGAAAAATTAAAAATAGAACTACCGCATGTTGCAACAATCCCACTTCTGGGTATAGAGCCAAAAGACTGAAATCAGGATCTCTAAGAAATATTTACATTCCCATGTTCATTGCAGCATTATTTATGATAGTCAAGATATATGGAAACAATCTAAATGTCCAACACTGGAGGAATGGATGAAGAAAATGTGGTATATACATACAATGGAATATTATCCAGCCTTAAAAAGGAAGGAAATCTTGACATATGCAATAACATGGACAAATCTGGAAGACATTATGCTGAGTGAAATCAGCCAATCCCAGAAGGACAAACACTGCAGGATTCCACTCATGTGAGGTGTCTAAAATAGTCAAAGTCACAGAAGCAGGAAGTAGAGTGGCCGTTGCCAAGGGTTTTGGGGAAGGAAAATCGGGAGTTGTCCAGTGGATAGAAAATTTCAGTTATGCAGGATCACTCAGTTCTAGAGCTCTGCTGCCGCGCAGCATAGCGCCTGTAGTTAACGATACTTCATTGCACGCTTAACATTGGTTAACAGGGTAGATCTCACCATAATAAAAAATTAAAAATTAAACAATTTTTTAAAGATTTTTAAAAGGCACCCAGATTAGAAAGGGAGAATCATATCAGTATTTCTTAGTAGACAATATAATTTTTTTATGTAGAAAACTTGATGGAATCTACAAAAAAGGTTATTGAACTATCAAGTGCATTTTAAAAGGTTGCAGGATGGAAGATCAATGTGCAAAAATTCTGTTGACTTTATATATAGTAGCTACAAACAATCAGAAATTTGAAATTTAAAAGCTACCATTTACTATAACATTAAAATGTGAAATACTAAATATGACAACTTACAGAATATGTAATATTATATATTATACAATATATAAATATATATTTATATATTATATGTAATATTGTGTATATATATAATATATAATATACAGTAAAAAAATACAAACCATTACTGATAAAAATTAAAGAAGACCTAAATAGAGAGATATGTCTTGTTTATGAGCCCAAGGACCCACTCTTGTTAAATATCTGTTCTGCCTGAATTGATCTATCGAATCAATGCAACATCAATCAAAGTGCCAGCAGACTTTTTGTAGAAATTAAGAAGTTTATTCAAAATTTCAAAAGGAAATGCCAAGTATGAAGAATAGTCAGGGGAAACGACACTAGAATTTCAATTCCTTGAATTGAAGTCATCCTCTATCCTCTTTCTTGTGGAGGAGGGGGGATAGGGAGTAGGGGTTGGAGTGGGTCTCTCTGGAAAAGGCTTACCTCAAACCTCTCTCAGCCAAAGTTTCTCTGCTGCCCATTATGGCGTCCTATACGTCTACCCAGCAGTTTGAGTGTTGGCACCAGTCCCCATCAGATAGTCAGGCACTGCATATCCCAAGGCAACAACAAGGAGAACTGAGAGCAGCTTTCCAACTACCTTTCTATTTTTTTTTTGGTGAGGAGGATTGGCCTTGAGCTAACATCTGCTGCAAATCCTCCTCTTTTTGCTTCAGGAAGATTGTCCCTGAGCTAACATCCATGCCCAGCTTCCTCTATTTTGTATGTGGGACACTGCCACAGCATGGCTTGATGAATGGTGTGTAGTTCCGTGCCCAGGATCCAAACCTGGGAACCCCAGGCCACCTAAGAGGAGCACACGAACTTGACCACTGTGCCACCACCACGGGTCCCGGCCTCCAAGCCTTACTGTTCTTTTAACGAACCCTCTGCCGCAGGCTGCAGATACCTCCAGCCCAACACACGACAGTTCTAAGAGCCTTTTTTCCCCCTTAGGTTTGTCTCACAGCTTTCTCTAATTTGCTCTCTATAATTCCTCAAATGTACATCATGTGGGAGGGAGCCTGTTTAAATTCAACATCTTGTAAGAAACTTAAATGGATGTTAAAGAGATTATTTTTCCCCAAGGAGATTTATAACCTCGGAAAGACGTGACTCTCAAGCTGACTGGGCCGCCTTCCCTGGCCGTATTAATTCTGGCTGTCTGCAGGAGAACAGAATGAGAATAGCACAGCAGAAGCACTGCTCGGCCCTTATGATGCGTGTGTACCAGTCTGTGTATCTGTCTGTATCTGTGTATCTGTGTGTGCGTGCATGTGTGTAAGAGAGAGACACAGAGATGGAGACACAGAAATCAATGGCATGTTTGTGAATCTGGACGTTGTGCCTGATGCCTCCTGGACTTCCCAGTAAAGGGGACAATAACCCTCCTTCCCTTCGGCTTGCCAGTTTGAGTTGGATTTCTGAGGCTGGCAACAAAAGAACTTTGTTTAACAGGCAAGGCTCTTCTGGTTGGGGCCATAATTGGTGTGCAGTTTGTGACACTTTTCAAACTGCAGTCACTAGGTGACTATCACCTCTGCCTCTCTATGAGCCTGTCCTTGCCTAAGATCAAAATGAAAACTTTGAAAGTTATTTGAAGGATACATGCTACACAGCCTCAAGGGCATCTGAAAACATTGAGTTAATAAAAATTTATGGCTCAAATCAGGAACTAGGATATATTTCATTATTTTATCTTCATTAGTATGCAAAAAAGGTGGTAGTACTATTTCTTACACATTAGATTTTTGTTATTATGTAACTCTTTTAAAGTGAATAAAATTTTGGAAAATACTAATATGGTTTAGTTTCTTAAATAAAGAAACCATATTGTAGTGCACTGGACATCAATATTAAGCTGAGAAGCAGTTGTTTATGACATCAATCGGTAACCAGATCTGAAGATATTTTTTGTTTTTTTTCCCAGGATACACAGGAGATTTCACTTAAGCACCTACCTACTCCCATCCCCCTCCCCTCACAGCTGAGGTATCCCGCCTGTTTTCAGTGGTGGCAGCCACAACAGTTGGAGAAAAGAAGAGGAAGTGGAGCAAACAGGCGTGACCCTGAGCTTCTGCCCTTTCTGTTAATAACACTTCAGTATTAGTAGAGGAAAGCGGTACGCCCCTGGAGCCCATCTCCGCGGGACTGGTACAGCATGTAGCTGGGCAAGCCATATTGGCCAGATCGAGGGCTCCATCCTGGAAAGGCTGCCATACTTTGGAGCCTGACCTTAATTTGACATGACACCCTCCTTGGGGCAGCTGCAAAGTCCCATCATAATGTTCACAAGCCTGCCAATCTCCTGCTCTCTTTGTGGAAGGTGATGGTGTAGCAACCACAGTGTTTCTGTCCTCTGGAACCTGGGTGAGAAATCCTCTGGCATTTTATGAGGGTCTGCATCCCTGGAGAGCTAGGGGAATAAACAGGACCTACCTGGATCCCTGCTTAAATGCCAAGAGATGTTCTGTGCCATACTAGAGGACTTCGCCGTGAGAAATTGGTCTTGATGCTAACCTGGTCACTATGAGGATTTGGGGTACTATTGCGTGTGGACATGGGTTACACCCCAAGCTGAGGAAGTTGTACACACATACATATTTAATAATTGATAAATTAGATAGCATATCACAGTATTTGGCTTATGTTGGTTACTTAATGAGTAGTAGTAATCACAGTTATTGCTGTTATTATTATTATTCCTATTACTTCTATTACTATAGTGTTACTTCAGCCAGGCTCTGATTGTGTTATGACAATAACGATGTTTAGTCCTCATGCCGACTAGGCAGTTTAGTTTTCCATCCCACAGAGCACTGCCCCAGCGTAGTGTCCTACAATACAGTCATGCGCCACATAACGATGTTTCAGTCAATGACGGACCGCATATACCACAGTAGTCTCATAAGATTAGCACCATATAGCCTAGGCGTGTAGTAGGCTACACCATCTAAGTTTGTGTAACTACCCTCTGTGATGTTCACGCAACAACAAAACCACCTAATGATGCATTTCTCAGAATGTAACCCTGTTCTTAAGTGACATGTGACTGTATATGACATTATGCCTTACAGTGTGGAGCTCTAAAAGTTTTTGTTAAATGACTGAATGAGTCCATAATTTTGACAAAATTGTTCTCAAACATGTATTTCACATGCCTGTGAATCCATGTGCATCTGTCATCACGAATCGGAAAAAGAAAACAGCACAGCTTATCCTAGCTAGTGGTATTTTAATTAAACTTTGGATTTGCCCATGTCTTGACTTTTAAATGCCAGCTTTCTGCTTTTTAGGCTTTGTTCATCAAGGATCCAGCTTTGTTTGACTCTATCATAGGAAGCGCTAGGTTGGCAGTTACAGATGTTCAGTCTGCATGTTTAAGCATCACCAGCCACTTGAGGGTGGCTCTTGGCAAAGACAAAGCTGTTGACATGCACAGGTTGCACCATACGCGAAGCACAGTGCCCCTCGCTATGCTTCCTTCAATCTCGAACATTTTGGAACCAGTAGCGTGGAATACAATGTCACGTGGAGCTGGGTTTACACTTCAGTAAAAGGGGAAAACTTTGCAGACGATAAACTTTTATAGTTCCTTTATATGATGCGCTTGATAGAGAAACAAAATCTACAGAGTCTTCTTTTTCCTTGCTCTACTTCCTCTGAACTCAGGGCCATGTAAAACGTACTAAATCAGTCGGCTTTGGGCACCAGTTTTCCTACCAAATTACTATTGTTCTTGCACTTTCTTGTGAAAGTTACTAAATTTCCCCACAGGCGCCACATCGCCCTACCCCCTGGCCTGGGTTTGAAGAGAAAGAGTGAGCCTTCCTAGGGCAGAGAACAATGTGAAACACAAGACTAGCTGCTGAGATTGACCCTGGGGATGTGAAGAGGAAGGGAAGACAGGGGTCTAAGGTGATGCCTTCTCACTGCAGTTGGAGAGCAGTCCAGTTGAAATCTTGACTTACTTTAAAAGAATCCTAAACAGACAGCCCTATTTTATACATACATATACCGCTTCCAACCTCCACTTGCAAATTTACACTATATTCCTGCTTCATAATTGACTTCTGGCCAACGGTTTAAGAACAGAACAAAGTACACACCATCATTAAAAAACTACTAAAGCAGGGTTTGCAAATGGTGGGAGCCTTGATAGCATATCAGAAGGAACAGGGGATATTACTGTATGAGGACGACTTTAGTTGTGTTGTTACAGGCTACCCAAAGGATGTTGGTGATAAAACACTATCTCCATTTGTTTAGAAGCTTAGTTAAGGACTATTAGATTAGATCGCAAGAAAGGTTAGATTTTTTTTTTTTCTTAAAATGGTCATGATAGAAGCTTTTCTTAAAGCAAAATGTTTTATGTTATTTTAACAATAGCAGTTAGTTGATTGATACTGGGATTCTAATTTTCATGCAGCCACTGACTTTGTTAGCCAAGACCCTTATGTTTTTTCTAAGATCCACAAGGTCATTTTTTTGAGCTAAAAATATTTTACCTGACTATGCCATAAGAGCCACCCCTTTCTCTTCCCTGCCTTTCCAGTGCAATAATTATATTCTTTCGGTACTATTAAAAAAATTGGGTCCATGGTTAATCTGTAACCGTTGGTGAATCATGACTATAGGTCAAGAATTGGAATGTGCAGTACATAAAGAAAGTGTGGTTTGTAGTGCTGTTGTTCGGTAGAAAGACACTGCCTAGTTTTGCATTGGTGACTTTTAATAAATGCTATTCAGTGATGCCAGTAAGGTGTGACTGAAGTGGAGAGGGATTTTGCTCTTGCATAATCTATATCATGGCATCCAAAACATGCACTATAAATAAAGGAGTGTTTGATGTGCCAAGAGGCTTTAAGACATGTCCGGCTTCCCTTTCTCATGCAGCCTACTCTGACGGCAACTGGAGCTGCCCCTGAAGCTATTGTACTCTAAGAATGTTAAGTTTCACCATCTTTATGCTTCACATTTCTTCATGAAATGTAAAACATCTCTACAAAAGCTCTCTGGTTATCAACGCAATAAAATTATTATCATATCTAGAAGAATGATCCAAAATAAAAGTTCACGTCAAACAATTTTAAGAAATTTTGCCAAAGTGAATATTCTTACTTGACAAGTGCTTTTCCAATTTCTATGCAGGTGAAGGTCTCTTAAAATAAGATTAAAACATAGTATTAAATAACTCTTATTTCCAGGCACACTCAAAAAACTCTCTGATTCACGCAGTGAGAACGCATTCGTTCAGACTGGATTCTGAGTCTTGTTGACATGTGCCCCTCATTCTTTGAGCACTTCCTCACTTTTGGCATAATATTATATTTCAGGTACAGCTTGTACTAGGAGAGTTGCTTTTCCTAAGTCCTCTCAGTAGAGAAAACTAAGCAACATTTTTATCTATGTGTATATAAATAAATAAATATATAAATGAAATATTCTTTTATTTTCCCTCTCCTTATGTGTAACTCCCTCCTTCAACAATGAGAAAGAAACCTGCTTCCATTAGCCCTACTGTTTACTTTATTTGATCAATTTCCTTGACTAGAACCAAGCTCCCATTTCCGTCACAAACTCCTCCCCTGGACTGGACACCCCCTCCCCATTCCTGGGCAGGCAGCATCCCATCCCCAACCCAGAAGAACACCTCCCTCTGGTTTGGCTCCAACCTCCCCTGCCAGTCCAGCCCCTGGTCTGATTATCTGCCTCGTCCTGCATAGGTCCTCGACCCTCCCATTGTGGACACCTACCATGTTGTTCTCTACTGAAAGGCTTTAGGAGCGAATTGTAGGGAAAGAAGAGGAACCCAAAACAACAAATAAAGCATATAAACAACCAGTGAGATCATTGAAGTGAACGATCTTCTCACCTAGCAAACAAAAGAGCTAAAAACTTAGAAACAAAATAAGAACGATTGCTATGAAGGAGATTATTCTGACTCTAAGGAGAGAAAAAACAAAGCCTATTTTTGGAGTATTTGAAAATATTTTACAAAGCTTCCAATTCCATTTATCTTATTCTATACATTTAATGAGATCTCATTAAAATACTAATAGAATTACACATACGTGTGTGTTTTAACTAATCGATCCTAAAATTCATATTAAAAATGTGCACAAAGATACTGGGAAATTCAGAAAAGAAGTGGTTTTATGGAGCAATTGGAAACAGATTGCTAACAGTGTAGACCTGGAGAAATGGATCAAAGGGACATATGGTGTCCAGAAACAGATATCCAAAAGTATACGAATGTATTCTATTTCTGGATGGCATCTTAAATGAGTGGCAAAAAGATGAATTACTTGATAAATTTTGGGGGGAAACTGAGTAGCCATGTGGAAAAGCTGCACCAAAATCCCAACCCAAAATCAATTCTAGATGAATCAAATATTAAATTTATGATATTTAACCACAAAAATATTAGAATAAAGCAAGGAATGTAAAAATGATATTATTTACAACTAGGAAATTAATGCAAAATATTCAGAAACAGAAAAATATTAATAAAAAGAAAATACTCTTCATGAAATAAATTTCTGTGGGGAATCCCGATTAGGTTTGCATATGGTGAGCTTTAGTCCTTTGTTAAGTATCCCCCCACTCTGAATGGCCCCTCCTGCTTGCATCCGCGTTCTAAGCAATTTCTGCTTTTCTGTGTTATGCAAAGATTTTCTGGCACAGACAGAATATAGATATTGATGGTTTATTACACTAGTTCATTTTTCTCACACACAGAATGTGTGAAAGAGTGAGACTACTTTTTTTTTTTTAATATTCCAAAAAGTTTTCAACAGCCTAGTAATTGGCTGAGGCTGAGGAGGATTCAGATTGCTTGGTGTGTCTCTGGGGACTGTGATTGCAGACCCTATGTGATCTACAGACAACATGGTCTTTGTAGTTTTTGGGGAAGGGAAGAATGTTTGGAAAACGTTATGAGTTGAATTGAGTCTCCCAAGAAAGCTTTGTTGACAACCTAACCCCCGGTACTTCAGAATGAGACCTTATTTCGAAATAGGGTCTTTGCAGATTTAACTAGGTTAAGATGAGGTCTTTAGTGTGGGCCCTAATCCAAATGACTGAAGTCCTTATAACAAGGGGAACTTTAGGCACAAACACGGAGGGAAGACAATGTGAAGACACACAGGGAGAGCACTTTGTGAAGGAGGATTGAAAGGAGCATCTACAAGTCAGGGAATGTCTGAGACCATCAGAAGTTAGAAGAGAGCCCTGGAACAGATCCTTCCTTAGTGCCTTAAGAGGGAGAACGGCCCTGCTGACACCTTGATTTTGGACTCTGGCCTCTGGAAGCATGAGACAATAAATTTCTTTTGCTTTAAGTCACCCAGCCTGTGACGCTTTGTTACAGCAGTCCTAGGAAACTGACACAGTACACAAGGTTTCTATGGGAAAAGAAAAGAGACCAGGGGAACCTGAACTTGCCTCACCTTTCGGGACTGCTTTTTTCTTGTTCTTTGAGCCCATGTGAAGATCAGCAGAGACTGAAAGCACTGTTCCCTGGAGAACTCTCTGAGATGCGGTGGAGGAATAGGACTACTAAGAGTACCTCCTACAGTGCTCAAGCAACAGAGTGGATTAAAAATGGAGAGAGTGTTCATTCTTACCACTGCACCTCTCTGACCTTTGAGGATTGTGGCTTTGGGTGCCTGTGGAGCCAGCATCCTTGGTGACTTCACACAGTAGGGGTCATCAGGAACGGCAGCGGTGAGGCACCTTCAAGAACATTTATGAGCAGAAGATATTGGCAAGGGGAAGCTGGGGCAGGAGAGGAAAGTCAGAGTAGAAGTTTCAAGGTATTATGGTTTAAAGCAAGGTGTGAAAGCCCATGTGGGCCACCCCCAGGAATGACTAAGAAATTCTTGGGCACAGACACAGGAGGAGGCTAGAGAATTTCCCCAGATAAATGGAGACGAGAACAAGTTATTTGTGTTATTATTATTAAAGTGAGTCTCATCTGTCTTCATAGACCGTGAGTCCTGAGGACAATGAGTTTACTACTTTTTAATTCTGGCTAAAAATCAACGATGATTCTTCTCTGATATGACTTTTCGTTTGGTCAAGATTGACTACAATCTACACTCTTATTGCCCCATTAGTAAACAATTTATTCCTCCATTCTGCAATTATGCATTTATTCAACTTTTAGCAACAAATATTTAATAAGTACTACAAAAAAAATTACATTATCTACACCCGCAGTGGTTTCTAGGAGGAAGCCTAAAAGCATCTTGACAACTATGATACGATACAATATTGCAAAATGTTTGATGGCTGTATATTCAGAGTTAAAGAGTTATACAGAGAAATAGGAGCTTAAATCGGCTTGGGGGTAGTTCTGGAAGGCTTCCCACAGGAGGCGAAACCTAAGTATTAAAGGAGGACTAGATGATTCCAGATGGGAAGGGGAACATCCCAGGCAGAGGGAACAGCATATGCAAATGCGGAAGAGATCTGATTCTAAACTTCTTCAGCATTTAGGATGAGAGGCACGTGGTGAAGGATGAAGTTGAGCTGGTATTTAGGGTACACCTAATGAAATTAGCTTTATGCAGGCTGTGCACTTTATTATGAGAAAGCACTGAAAATTTAGGCATAATGAATTGATAAGACTATAATCGTAAATTTTAAAACATTGATAATATTGTGTATTGTAATATATATAAATAATTACACCTGAGTATTCATAAAGAGTCTTCAACTTGGCATTCCATTTCTCTTCTTACTCTTCTGGGCCTCTCTCCCACTTTACTTGAATCTGGCTTGATTGCCTAGGGCAAATATCCCATGAAAAGACTCCTCAGAGGTAAGATGAAGAACATCCATGAAACGAAGCCTCGGAAGGCATGTTAGGGTGAGGAGCTCTCATATCCCTGTCAGTGTACCTATTTTCTAAATATGCTAAAACGTCATCTGAAATCTGCTGCTTGAGAGACATATCTAGAAAGGCCATTCTCCACAGAAGAATATCTCTCATGTTACCCAAGTGCATTTCATTTGAGTTAAGATCAACAAATAAATGATCAACTTCACACTTCGGCATTTATTTTCTTTACTTCTTAATAAAGCACTTGCTTTACTAAACCCCAGGTCAGGTAATTAATTTTTTTCCTTCCAGCTCTTTTTCTCCTCATTGGGGAAATAATCCCCTCAAGAATCCTTGCATAAATAAAGACATTTCTTCCTCAAAGGAAGAAAAGAGGGGAGTTTTTAATTAAAGAACGTATCTCTACCACACGGAGTCACTCGTGTTTGCACTTACGTGTGGCGCCAGCCCGAACACCAAGAGTCCCAGATCCTCTGAAGAGAGCCTAGAAAGTGTTACCCCGAACTTCAGTGTTGATTGCCGCTGTCTCTCACGGCGAAGTGGACACCTTTTTTTTACTTGCGGAATTAGTAAATAAGATGTTCAATGGATTACACTGCCCCCCTGAAAGTGTGTATATATATCTACCTTGTAAATTATAAAATAACATTGTTTATAATATCTGGAGGGTAAAAATTGCCACAGATGATATTACAATTCAAAAAAGACCCATGTTATTAGATTGGCCCCACCTGGATAATGGAGGACACTCTCTCCATCTGAAAGTCCTTAACTTAACCCACTCTACAAGTGTCCTTTGCCGTGGATGGAAACATATTCTCTGGTGCTAGGGATTAGGATGTAGATAATTTGGGGGCCATTATTACGCTTACTGCTCTTAAGTTCTTAAGTTCTTTTTTTGGGGGGGGTCCCTTCAGGGGGTAAATTGGTATGAGGTGTGTGTGTGGGTATTTAATTATTCAAGTATCAAGCCTTGTGGAATTTCCCTCAGGACTTCACATTAGATAACTTGTAGATTTTATATATGTAAAGTAGGAAATCTATCCTTTTATGCTTTGTCGCCTAATAATATTTTAAATATTTAAACAAAGATTTTAATAATGAGTTCTTACAAATTATTGTGTTTGGATAGTATATTATGTTATTAAGTATCTATTTCTGTGAAAATGTCGACTGCAAGCAGTAAGAAAATCAATATATGTGAAGCACCTTAATTAGAGTTTACATTAACTGTTGCGGTCTACATCTTAGATGAAGTTACTGAGGCTCAGAGAAGTTAAGAGATGCGGCCTGAGTTGTACAGGACTTAAAGGGGGTGCCTGGAATCAAATCCAGATCTCCCTGGCGGGAAAACCACATTCCTTCCAGAATACAGCACTAACAAGCATGAAAACTAGTGACGCCACTGCGTAAATTAAATATTATGTGCCAAATTCAAGTAACTCTTAACTGTGGACATTCCAGCATTCATCCAAAACAGGTACTGGAAAGGATTTACTGAAAATATGATTTAGTCAGTATCTTAAGAGACCATTGTTCGCAGCTAAGGACTGGTTGATTCACTACTTACGAACTTGTACAGGCTGCAAGGTGATGAGATACTTAGAAGCTGCTGAAATAATGGGTAGAAAAGAATTTCTTTGTGGTAGCCTTTTGAAATAAGAGAGAGCAGGGTACCCTTTTACATTCAGGTCTCTGGGGGTCAGTGATATGACGATTTCTTTTCTCCTCCCTGCTGTCAAGTATTTCAATTACAAGCCACTGCCTCTTCAAACACTTACTTGTACTTAAGGCCAAGATTTTAGCAGAGATCCTGAATTTCGGTTTAATTTTAATTTGTGGTTTCCCTGAACAAAATTATTGATCATCGTAATGATTCAATCTTAGCTTTTTGCACGTTAACTGAAAGTTTACAAAATTAAAATTCTACATTCTGAATATATAAAAATGAAACGTTGCTCTTCAGATCATCTTTTTCTTGGTCAAATCAGATAGATTAATATTTTAAAATTTTCACCTCACAATGGGCTTCATGGAAGGTTCCTCTTTATCTGATCATTCCCTGAGTATCTTTATTTCTCAACAATTTCGAATGAGAAAGAGAATGAAGGGCTGAAAGATACCAACAGAAGGAAGAAGAGAAACAAAAATGAAATAAATAAGATAAAGAAGCTTGTAAGAAGAAGGAGGAGATGATTAAAAAAATAGGCTAAAGAACAAGGGAGCCATTTGCAGACTCATCTTTGTAAACAGTCTGTGACAGCTGACCTCTTGGAAGTGGATGTGGAGGCCCAAGGCTGGAGTTGATTGGCAGGTCTGATTTCGTCTTGGGAACATCCCCCTGCAGTCGCTATTTTTAAACAGCAGCTTGTTCCTAGTGGGACTAGTCAGAGTGACCTCAAAGATGATCTGACAATCTCCTAGATCCTTGGGAAGCATCATCTGGGAACCCAGAGGCTCCTTTCAGAAACTATGAAAAAACAAGCAGAAGATTTAATGCTAGTGCTCAGCTTCAGCACCCACAATACAAAGTCGAATGGCAGTGTCTCCTGAGATTCTCAGATGCCAAGCAGACTTCAGGTGCGACCTTATGCTGCTTTTTTCATTAACTAAACACATCTCCAACGTTTCTGCCCTCCTCAACCCACCTCACAGGTTTATTCGCTTAAAGCAATATGAGTTAACATTCAATGTGCTTAATATACATATGTCATGCACTTAGGGATTTTTTCTAAAAAAATGGTGGAAAAGTGGTAAGTAAACAGTCAAAGAAAGAGTTTCTGCGACAAGAGTTGGAAGAATGTGGGGTGTATAAAGGAAAAATCATAAGCTTAAAAAATGGAAAGATCTGTGTACAAATACCGGCTCAGTCACTAACTAGCTTTGTGACCTTGAATAAATCATTTACCTCTCCGAGTCAGAGTTTCTTAATATAGAAAATGGAATTTTAATATTTACTTATCATTATGAGAATTAAGTGAGACAGTATATCAAGTCTGTTGTAACGAACACATTGTAACTGCCAATAATAGGTAACCATTATTGTAATTGTTATTTTATAAATTAATAACGGATAAAAAATAACTTCTACGGTGATTACTTGAATTGCGAGATTTTACATAATTCCACTCCTATAGGCATAATAATGTATCAAGATGAATCCCTTGGAAGATCCTAAATTTAAACACCCATTTTTCCAATACTGAGAATAATCTCCCTGTTTTGTCCTCGTTTGTCAACTGTCTGTAGCGTCACATTCTTGCAGCATTGTTAAGCATTAGAAAGCATGATCACACATAAAGTGTTTTAATAAATAAATTAACAAATAATTATTGAATAACTATGATGATAACGAATTAGAAGTTGAGAAACTGTATTGGATTGGATATAGACCACCAAAACCTTTTTAATCACCTACTCATTTTCAAATTAAAAAATTTTAATTGTGTTCCTCTAAAGCTTAGTAGGTTTTGTTTGATATTATGTTCAAAATGGATACCTGCTTTCTCGGCAGCAAGATTCTAACAGCTTAAATAAACTCTGAGAAGCATTTCCTCTTCGGTCGTGATATACAGGCTCAGTGTGTTCTACAGATGAGATCAACATGAGCAGAAGGAAAACAAATGGCGGATGGAGATCATCTGTTGTCCGTAGGGAGCGCGTTGGCAGCAATTCCCTTCGCTTTACTGCGGTTTTGACAGGCATTCTGTGCTCTGACGGCGATGCTAACGTGCTTTGGCAGTAGCTGCAAAAGCAGCTTCGGGTGATGAAATCTCCGTCTTTCTGTCAGGAAACTGCTTGTGATGGCTCTTCTCACAACTGCATTATGTCTCATGACAAACCTCTTTACTTCCCCATAGACTGAGGCATTGCCAATTAAAAGTGTCCATAGATCATGTTTTATTGTTCAAGTCATTTACCTTTATATTTTAGGTGACAATATGGTTTACATGCTCATTAAAAAAAGCAAAAAATATTGAAAATACATTTCTGTAAACATCAAATCTTTCATATGCCTTTGAATTCTAAACTCATGTGCTTGTTTTTTTTAATAATCAAAATAATGAAATTTTATTATTTCTCTGCTGGATATGAGATTTCTTTCAACACTTAGAATATGTAATCTCTTACCTTCTGGTCTCCAAGGCTTCTGATGAGAAGTCAGCCAGAAATATTATTAAGGTTCTCCTGCACACGAGTTGTTTGTCCCCTGCTGCTTTCAAAAATTTTTCCTTGGCTTTCTCTTTTAATACTTTTACTATGATGTGTCTAAGTGTAGATCTCTTGGTAAATCTCCTACTTGGAGATTATTTAACTTACTGATGTGTAAAATAATGCTTTTCATAAAATTTGTGACATTTTCAGCCATTAATTCTTAAAATATTTTTATTTTTCTTTCTCTTTCTCCTCTCTTGGTATTCTCATTATGTATATGCTAAAACATGTAATGGTGTCCCACGTTTCTCTGAGGTTTCATCCATTTTTCTGCAGTCTTTTGTTCCCTTTGTTCTTCTGATTGCATAATCTCTATTGACCTATCTTCAAGTTCACTGATTCTTTCTTTTGCCAATTCAAATGTCCTGGTAAGTACCTCTAGTGAACTTTTCATTTCAATTATTCTACATTTCAACTACTGAATCTTCATTTGGTTCTTTTATATAATTTATATCTCCTTACTGTTATTCTCAATTTCAAGAGACATCATCATTATATCTTCCTTTACTTTTTAATGCATAATTTTACTTACTTAATTGAACATATTTATAATGGCTCCTTTGAAGTTTTCGTTTGTTGAATCTAACATTTCGGCCCTCAACAGACGGTTTATATTACCTGCCTTTTTTTTTTCTGTCTACGGGTCACATTTTCCTGTTTCTTTGAATGTCTAGTAACATTTTGCTGAAAATTGGAAATTTGAGGTAATATATTGCAACAACTCTGGATATTGCCACCCACTTTTGGGCTTGTTTTTTGGTTGTTTGCTCATGTGCTTAGTGACCTAGCTGGGCTATTTTTTGAAATCTATTTCCCACTCAGTGTGAAGCCTGTGACGTCATTCCTCAGAGAGTGGAGACAGGGTTTCCACAGCCACCTTGAGATGACAGTGGTTTTATATGGATTCTTTCCCTGATCTTTCTATTAAACTTTCTGCCTGTGTTGCTATTACACCCAGCTGTTAGGCTCCACCAAGTGTAGCTTCTTATTTGTGCTAATGTCCTGGACTTGAATTGCTCCACAGTCTGATTAAATTAAATTCAGGCTTTTTTTCAGGGGTACATTTGAAACTAGTTTTTAATGTGTGTTACAACATGAAGAAGATTCTTTTTAATTGTATCTTCCCCTGGTTCTCTCTGGTAAACCAACTAACCTAATATTTACTTTGCTGCTCTCACATACCTACTGGCCTCTTTTTAATTGTTTGCCAGTAAAATCTCCATTATTTTTGAGAGTGCCGTTAGACTTGAACTTGCTCAGATTCTATTTGACATTGTCAGTTTCTATGGGGAGAGCATGGAGCTCTTGATTCTTATGACATAATTCCCCCTTGGCTGAGCTACTTCTCTGGAGCTGGGGTCAGGGAGAGAGGCCTACTTCTTTCAGAGTGAACCCTCTGCTTTATAAATAGGGAGCTGAGTGGGGGCAATAGGTTCTGGGCTTCTTGGATTGACTCTCCTAGCATAGAACCTATCCTCTCAGAGCACACTTTTAGACATGGAATCTGCAATGTATGAGACAAAAAATATGCTGGTTGGGATAAATGACAAATAAGAAATTGCGGAAAGAATGGTTAGTGAACTTTCAGTTGAAGAAGTAGTTTGCCAAAACAAGTCACAGAAAAAAACCATACATAATAATTAAAAAATCATGTGAGTGGGCTATGAGTAAACTGCAAACTTCATAATATACTTGCAATTGGAGTCTGTATGAAAAATCAAGGAGGGGAAATGTTATCAGAAATAATGAAATATTTTTAAAAATTTGTCAAAATATATAAACCCACAGATACAAGATACTCAAATACTATATAGATAAAGAAAATTACACCAAGATCTATCATAACACCATAATTAAATTGCTCAAAAACAATGATAAGCAGAAAATCTTAAAAACAATGAGAAAGAAAAGACATAATGCACAGAGAAGCAAAGACAAGGATGGCATTGCATTTCTTGTTGGAAACAATGTAAAATAGGAAACAGTGGGAAAATATCCTTAAAATAGGAAAAGAAGAAAAATAAAAGTCAACCTATAATCCATACCAAAAAATATATATTTCAATAATTAAGGCTTCTTAGGTATGCAAAAGGTAAAATAATTCATCAACAGCAGATCTGCACTATAAAGAATATTAGAGACTGTCACAGAGAAGAATTATGATACTAGATGCAAACGTGGGTTGACACGCAGCAATAAAGTGCACCAAAAATGATGTGACTACACAGGTAAATATAAAAGATGCTTTTCTTATTATTTAAATATCTTTAATAGATAATTGACTGTTCAAACAAAAACAATAACAGTGTGTCATAGGGTCTATAGCTAATGGATACGCAAAATTTTGTTAGAAAGATAGCATACAGAGGGGGAGAATTACATGTATAATATTGAAAGTTTTTCATAATATACATGAAATTATATAGTATCACTTGATGTAGGACAGTGGTAGGTTAAAGATGTAAACTACAACATTCTAAAGTAATCCCTAAAATACATACAAAAAAATAGCTAAAAGTCAACACAGGAGAGAAAATGGAATAATGAAAAACAACTCAACCCAAAAGAAGGCAGAATAAACAATGATGAAACAAATCAAAAACAAATATCAAGATGATAACCACATCAGTAATCACATTAAAGGTAAGTGGTGTTGAACCAATTAAAGTTAGAGACTTTCAGATTAGATTTAAAAAGAAAAAAAACAAACAAGAGCCAACCGTGTACTGCCAACAAGAAATGCACAGGAAATAAAGCACAAAAAAATTAAAGCATAAATGAGCTTGATTAACCTGAGAAACATATCAATTTCTGAGAGTAAATTTTAAGTACAACCATGAATGTACCACATAATGTTTCCATCAATTACAGGCCTCATATACCACTGCGGTCCCATAAGATTAGTACCATGTAGCCTAGGTGTGTAGTAGGCTCTACCATCTAGGCTTGTGTAAGTGCACTCTACAGTGTTCACACAATGATGAAATTGCCTAATGATGCATTTCTCAGAACGTATCCCTGCCATTAAGCAATGCACAATTGTGATTGTAACTAAAGATTAACTTATGGAAAAAAGCTTGTGAGTTTAAGAAAAATCTCACATAATGATCTAAACATTTCCAATGGATTCAAGCACAAGTACAGGTCAGTTGTTACGAGTAGGAGTTAAGTAAGTAGCTTAAGGAAAGAAAAAGATTAGAAATAGTTATTGAAGTTAATCAAGCATGAATGGAAGGATGGAGGATACTGGAGACTCCGGTGCAAGGAGAGGATGTGAAAACCGAGTGGTATTAACCTGTGTATTTGTTTGTTTCTGGAGGCTTCAGCTTCCCCCACTGGAGAGGTGAAAGAGCCTGTTGGTAGCATGTATTCAACCTCTAAATATTTTAATATTCTGTGTTTCTTCCTTCTTTCTTTTCTTCCTCCCTTCCCTCCCTCCTACTTTGATTTCTTCCTTCTTTCCTTCCATGTTTCTTTTGTTTCCTCTTATATGTACTTCCCTCTTATTTCTTCTTCCTTTTCTGTTCTTTCTTTCTTTCTTTCCCGAACTTTTTGGCTTTTCTCACTCTTTCTTTTCCTCATTTCTTTCTTCCTTCTCTCTTTTCTTCCCTCCTTGGTCCCTTGTCTTTGTGATTCATTTTGCGTGGAGCACATTACATCTCAGATATTGTGATAAACACATTATAACTTTTGCATGTATTTACAGCATAAAAAAATTAACAAAGGTGTTGGCAACAGCACACTGGTTAGAAGGTGATGAGACCTTTCACAAAACTAAGCGATGCAACAGGAGCATTTCTTTGAGTTCTCCATAACTGTTGCACAAGTGCAATTCACATTCTCAGAAAATATTTTGATGAAGCTCTCAAATTAATTGTGCCATTCTTTCTTTCTTCAATCTATCTACACGAATTAATAAACGGCAATGTTAATTTTAAGAGAAAGCTCTATCAAGTAAGAGGCTTGTCTTAAAGAATATTAATGCTTTTATTCAAAATAGAATCTGAACTATTTTTAGTTCAGTTCTAGTCTGAGGTCTTTGACTCGTGTGAAAATGCAAGAATAAATTCATGTCTTAATTTACAAGTTTTTAGTAAACTGTCTAATCTCACTGAATATGTAAAATCAACTGGCTTAATTTTTGCTTTCTGTGATAGTCAGATTTATAAGATGGCCCTCTAAGATTTTCTGCCCTAAACCCAGGACTGTGGATATATCATGAGATGATTATAATATGTTACATGGGAAGATACATTTTTGGGGAGACCGAGTTAATCAGAGGAAGGTCATCTTGGTTGTCCTAGTCTAATCACATGAGCCATTTAAAAGCAGAGCATTTTCTCCAGCTGATAGCAATAGGGGAAACAGGTTTTCCAAATGTGAGTAGGATATGATGCGCTGCCATAGCTTTGAAGATGCAGGGAGCCGTATAGAAAGGACCTAAGAACAGCTTCTAGGAGCTGAGAGTAACCTTGACTGACAGCTGGCAAAGAAGAGAGACCCTTGTTCTACAACTACAAGGAGCTGGACTCTTCCCACAACCTAAATAAGCTCCGGAGAGGATTTTTACTCCTGCGCTCCCAAATTGGAGCCCCATCTAGCTAACACTTGATTTTGGCTTTGTGGCACTCTAAGCAGAGAACCCAGTCAGGTCTGCTCGGATTCCTGACCTACAGAACTGTGAGCTAATAAATGGGTTTTCAGTTGCTCAGTTTGTGGTAATTTGTTATAGCAGCGAAGACAACCAGTATATGTTTCTTTTGAACTTTTGGATATGAGTATATGTTTGCAACTATTTTCCAAGACATGAAGCAAAGTAAAAAGCAAATACCAATACAAATTCACCTAAAAAGCCCTTTGTTTAATACTTGACAAATAAAGCAAAATCATTGTCAATCTTTTTGCCTCTCCAATATTCTAATTTTATTAGAAAAGGATTCTTGAGCAATAACGAATAGTATGTTTGTTTGACAAATTAATAAATTTAATAAATGACCCATTTCAAAAGTTTAGTGAAAGCAATTGATACTTATTAAGCAACTGCTATGAAAAATACTAAACTACATCCCAATGAGATTTTAAATAATTTTTTAAAAGATTACTATTTGAGAATGGCATAGGTAAGGTCTATTTCTAAGAGAAACTCATTTCTGAGTTTCCTCTCCTGATGGCAGTTGGTTGATTTGTCAAAATTGGGCTTTTCTGATTAAACTCAACAGTAGCTCTCCTTTAGATTAAGGATGACATCCAAATTCTCTAAAATAGAAAATGAGGGATGAGCTTCCCTGACTTAGCTTTCCGATCTTCTCTTTTCATGTTTCTCTCCTACAGTCTCTGTCTGGCTAATTCTTCCATCAAGTCTTAGCATATATGGCACTCCTACAGGCGAGCTTCCCCTGGTCCCAAAAATCTGAATTAGAGGCTGTTGCCTGTGATGTATTTAGAACTCGGTCCTTCCCTTTTCAAACTACCAATCTCAGTGTAATGAGGTAATAATTATAACTTGATTGATTGTCTATTTTTCGCAAAAGAAACCCATAAATACTCATGAAAATTCATATTAGGTCTACTTTTCTACTATTTACTGCTTAAAGTTGGTCATCTTTTAGCAGATATTAATTACTAAGTAGATGCTTGTTGAAATGAGTGAGGTGAGTGTTGAAGAGTAATTAAGATTTATCCAAATGAAGAATAGGAGGGAGGGCTTTCAAGCAAAAGGCACACAGTGAAAAAACTATGGAGGTTAGAAAGAGTGGGGTGTATGTCCTAAACCACAGTGAGAAAGAGACAATGATGCATCATATGAGACAAATTATGAAAAGCCAATAAATCTGAGTGAAGAAGATACAGAGCATCTTTGTATGATTCTCGCAAATTTTCTGTTAGTTTGAAATTATTTCATAATAAATTAATAAATTATTTGGAACTCAACATGAAATTAGACTAAACATAAAAAAACAAAGGAAAATATCCAGACCTTTGGCTTTGTAGTTACCTAATAAAGGTTTTATAAAATGTATACTTTTCGAGCCAGCCCTGGGGGTCTAGTGGTTAACATTTGATGCTCTCACTGTTTCCAGGGCCTGGGCTTGTTTCCCTGTCACGGAACCACACCACTCATCTGTCAGTTGCCATGCTGTGCGGGCAGCTCACACAGAAGGACTAGAAGGACTTACAAGTGGGATGTACAACCACGCACTAGGGCTTTAGGGTGGAAGGAAAAAATGTATACTTTTCAAGTTCTTTATCAGGAGCTCATTCATACTCACTGCTTTTTGGGGTTTTTTCCCCCCTTATGGTCCTGAAATTTTAGATCTTTATATTATCTCTCAAAGTCTTCTACACAGATGGACATTAGGGGTGTTGAATGCGGATTTTGTGATGGATTATTCTATAGAACACTGTCAGGCAACACAAAAAGAGGCAATATTCATAAAGTCACAGCTATGCCATACCTTAGATCTCAATTTTTTTAAAAAAATGTTGTGTTTGTGTCCTCAACCTACCCTCCCAAACAAAATAAATTTACTTAAAAAATCTCAGTAGCTAAACCCTGAGCAAACAGATGCATTCTCTAAAGTGCAGTTGTTGACATGGAAATGGATTTATCTTTTCCTATGATATGTCAGGTTCAAAAAGAACAAGTTTAAAATGGGTAATTGGATGAGTAGAAGATTTGATGGGGACTTGGATGTGTTTTGTTTTTACTAATGCCAGTGGGTGAAAGGAGCTTATGCAGGGAACCTTACAGATCTGCAATGAAGAGATGATTCAGATATAGAACTCTACATTTAATAGCAGATATTTAAGAATATGTTAAGTCAGGCTATCCTTTTCTTTAACTTCTGATGTGATCAGAGTATGATTTAATATGTTATTGATATAAATAACACAAAATGCTGTAACTAAAATGTACTGACACAGATACATTCATTTTTATTTATTTAGAACTTGGGGGGAGAGTGAAAAATAGACTTTCATGATTTGCCTAATAAAATGTCATCTTATTTACACAAGCAGATATAATTAATTCAGTGTACGGCACAGTGATATTGTTTGGATATTTAGTAGGGTGTGCTGTTTTTAGAAACCTTATTTTGTTCTGAAAAAAGAAAAAGATTTAAAAAACGTTCCAACACTGTAGTTTTGTTCTTTTCACTTTGCAAATAAGACATTTTTCAATATGCAATTCTCCATAGAAAAATACCTTTGGTTAATCTATATCTATGTTTACATGCCTGTATTATTGATTTATAAACAACATTTATGAACATTCCTGGTAAAGCTTTGCAGATATTTGATATCAGGAACAGATTTATGAATTTGTATATTATTTTCTGTTAAGATATTCAAATCTTTAAAAGCTAGGAGACATAATCTGTGCTTCAGGAGAGTTAGTGTTCTTCTTTAATTAATTAACAGTGTTTAATGACTATATGTCTAATTTTGTGTTCTTCCTGGGCAAAGAAAAATTTTGTGCAAGACATATTCCATGACTCATTTATTACCTATTTCAACTTTACCACGTTTGTTCCTTATTCATCAAAATTGCTTCACGCTAAGGGAGATAATGCCCTTTTTGTTATACTAAAGTTATCAATAATGTATTACAGGGTAAATACTAAAATTGCTTTGTGAAGGAAATGATAAAACAAAATATATTGTTGTATCTTCTTTACAAACAAAGCTGGGCCTAAAAATAAGACAGGAATATCTCTCTTCCTTTGATAGCCTCAGCCCACTTGTCACATCTGTTGATGGGTCTATTATCCCTCGGGCAGGCAAACTACATCTCTTACAGGAAAGGCAGGACTGATTGAGTGGTTCCGTTTGATACCGATTCCTCTTACAGTTATCTCTTGGTAAGATGGAACTGGAAATAGCTTCTTACAAAAATGATGACCTATAAATAATGTCCCAGACACCACAAAAATAATTTCTAAGATTGTTGGGATGAGAAGAATGTGTTACACTATTAAACTGATTTTTAACTTTTGACTCAGTGTCTTCAAAAGTTTTAAGAAATGACACAATAACTTTTGAAAAAAAGTAGAAGATGTAAGTTTTCTTATCTAGGCAATAGTTTCACTGAAAGTGACAGCTTTCTTCTTCCCTCTTTATTATTTAGGTCTTTTCAAATTCCCAGGAAGTGTGATTTCTAAAACATGGTCACTGACTGGGCCACTTATGTTCTTAACATAAAAATTACTTCAAAGAGCAGGGAATCAGCCTCTTTCTAATCTTCCACTGTATCTCTTAATTCAGTTTGCTTCAACAACTTTTTTCCAGCTGCAGTATGTGCCATATGTTGTTTCAGATCTTGGCAATCAAGGCATGGGCAAGATCACTCCAGCTGCAGGATTACACCACTCGTTCAGCAGTGGTCCAGCAGAAGTCCCGGATGTTGGGGAGTTACGGCAACCATTCACCACCGTGGAAGGGTCGGCACAGTGGCTGACCCCCGCCTTCTCAGGACTAGAGAGCATACGTTTTACTTAATTAACAAAGATTTGATTACATAACTATATTATCTAGAGAAAGAAGTTGAGATCAAAGAGCCTTCAAAGTCCCTTGGTCTTTTAGAATAACAACTAGCTTAATACTTAACTTATACCTGAAATCCAATTTTGGACCCTTTGCTATGGTAGATATTCAATGGCTTGTTTTTATTTGATGCACTAGAAATAACTTAAATGAAAAAGTTAAAAGATGTGAACAGAGACTGACTTTTTAAAATTTAAGAACGCATTTCTTTTTTGACTTACCATCAGAGACTAAAAGTAGCATAAAAGAAATTGAAGTAGGAAACACCTACTTCAATTAAACAGTCATTAAAAATGACTGTTTCTTATGTTCTACAAATTTATAACAATTTGAATAAAAAGACCCACACTTTCCTGATTATGCTGGAAGGCTGCGCATTATTCACAACCTTCCTCACTTTTTCTGGCTTTTGTGCTGGCTTCAATCTTTTAGTTCATTTTAAATCTACTTCACGTATGTGTAAAGGGAAATAGGATTATTGCCTTTAGAAATTTTCTTCTAGGGGCCAGCCCGGTGGAGAAGTGGTTAAGTTCCCACGTTCTGCTTCAGTGGCCCGGGGTTCACTGGTTTGGATTCTGGGTGCGGGCATACGCACCACTCATTAACCCATGCTGTGGCAAGCGTCCCACACAAAAAGTAGAGGAATACGGGCATGGATGTTAGCTTAGGGCAAAACTTCCTCAGCAAAAAGAGGAGGATGGGTGGTAGATGTTAGCTCAGGGCTAATCCTCCTCAAAAAAAAAGAAAGAAAAAAAAGAAATTTTCTTCTAAACAGTTTAATCTGAGTGTCAACAGCAAAGCTTAACTCACGCCCTCACATTCTCTTATTTCTGTGTATTATACACAGAAATTACCCACATCTTTGTCTCCAGGATACACTTACAAGAGTCATGACATCAATAGAAAGTTCAAAGCAGTACCAAACATACATAATGAGTCCTGATCACTCTCATCTGCTCCAAAGCTGTATTTCAGGTTCCCATGGGAACGTCTGTACTGTTCTAAGCCAGTTTAATTTTGATTAGAGAATATTTATTTTTGGTGACAAATGTTGAAAATATCAGAAACTAAGTTGAGCTTTAAAAATGCTGATATGGGAAATCAGTGGAAGTAAATCTGGAACATCATCATGACATTTTTAGCTTTCCATTGTGTGTGTAATAGTTTGGATACATTTGTGCACAGGCAGAAGCTTTTGGGCAAAAATGTGGATATAGATTTTCATGAAATCAAAGGCTTAACAATGAGAGGAAGGTTTATGAACCCCAGGAGAGGGTAAGATGGCTTCATTTCAGAAGACTGGTTGAAAAAACTAGACTGAGATCAGAGACAGCTATAATTTGTGTGCTTTCTTATAGCGCTCCATGGGTATGATAAATTACAGGGACTTCTCTGTATCTGTTGTGTGTGAATCTATTCCAACACTTATCTCATTTTATTGCAATAATTGGACATTTATCTTTTTCACCCAATTAAGATAAAATTTTAGTGAAAACTAGGCAAGTCATATTTCCCCACCTCCATTTTGAATATTCAACTTTTACAGAGGAAGGAAAGAATCAGTGTTTCTTTGCTTGAAACTCTTGTGTTCTTGGCATGACCAGGCTAACATGCATCTATTTATGCCTGGAGATTTTTAGTGCCCAGGCCTGAATCACCGGTGGAGATGTATCAGAGTCATGTCTTGAACAAATGGATTTTCTTCCTTGCTTTCCTATAGTCAAACAAGAGGTAAAGATGGGATTCCTTTTCTTAGAAGAGAATTCTTTAAATTTCTGGTTTCCTATTCAAACAATTTCTATTTCTTGCTAATTCCAATGTTAAATAGAGGAGAATTACTCTGAAAAAATTAAGCAGGGTAGAAGAAAAGTAGTGACAAAGTCAGCTTGGTTCCTTTATCTGCATCCTTGTATTTTACATACTAAAAAGCAGACTCGGGACTAAACTTGAAATTATTCATATTAATTATACATAAAAATTTCTTCCTTATTTGCTAGGCAAATTGGACAAGAGCAGGATAAGACATTTCTGATAGTCTATAACTCATTAAAAAATTGCTGTTTAAATAGCTGCTCATATTTTCTTTATGACAGGTAGATATTGCCAACGTTTTTGCTAATAGAGCATTTTATTTACCTCTTTTGCATCTGTGAATCCAAGGCACTGAGTAAGGATTACTGAACAGAATGCACAATGAGTTGCTACTCTGTGGAAGACTGTTTTTCTGCTTTGCATATTGAATGGGACTCTTTTCCTGTGAATTTTGGCAGTGAACTTTGAAAGATAAAGATAGTAGATGAAAATGCACACACAGACCCACACATATATAGTGAATTGTCAATGTTCAGAGAATAGTAATAATGATGAAATCTGACCTTTAGGACAATGACGGCTGATATGCTCCTTTGGTTGCACCTGGTAAAGGTCATTTCAGGCAGGTAAAAATGACTGAGGTATATAATACATCTTGATAAATGAATGGAAAAATCTCAAATATCTGTCAGCCAGCATCTCCCATATTATTCCAAGAGTGTGAAGCGAGAGGAATAATGCTAGGTTTTGTAAGGGGAAAGTCTGACACAGCTGTCAGTTGCAGTAGCTCAGCCTCCCTTCCATAGGAAGCATGGTGATGTGTTGGTTCTGACTTCTCCACGCATTTATTGACTTTCTGTTTCCAGCCAGACAAGGGACCTTAACTTAGTAAGTGACCTTCAGCTGGGCAGGTAGAAGAGCAACTCTTAATGCCCAGGCACAAATACTATTGAACCATGTAGCGTCTAGAGATGCTCCTCATTTCCATTGTGAGATGCTTAATCCCAAACCAAGAGCCACTGTTTAGGACCTCGGAAACTCCCAACATCTGGGCTCCTAAATGAGCCCAGCTTTAGATGCCTGTGGCTCCTAGGTGCAAGGTTTTAAGTGACACGAGTTGAAGGGCAATGAAAAAACCAAAGTCATTTTCAAAAAGTACAACTGACAGCATGTTCTTTAATTGAATGAAGCTGACGAGGCATTTGGAAAGAATTGTTCATAAATATTTAAATGGACTCTTAGGGCAGTAATTAAGATTGAATTACATTAATGTGACTAATTTAGTTTATTTTCTTTTTCAATTACAGAAAAATCCATTTGCTGAACAAAATAGTTTTGCGTTTGCCAGCTTTATTTTTTGCAGCCTAATAGTTTTAATTTAGCATTTTGTGTCTACCCATGCATTTGTAGATGTTGGTAATTCATCAATAGTAGACGCATTCCATATACATACTAAATAAGTTAAAGTTGAAGCTGCTGATTGCAGACATCAAGTAACTTATTAGTAATTCTATCACTTTGTTTCCTAATGAATGTGTAAATTCATTCTTTATTACATTGATACATTGACAGTTAAGAAAGAAATTAAGGAGAAGTGAATAGTAGTTAAGCACACGTACTGGAATTAGAAAAAATAACCATGCATGATTTCAGAGATCCTGAAGAAGATAGTCAGGTGACTGCCACATGGTTAAAACACAGATTTACATATCGTCTCATTGCAATCACAGGTGCACTGCTGTGCTGTCAGCCCACAGTTGCATTTAATTTTTCGTTGTCTTTGTTAACAACTTTTCTTCCGGTTTAAGAGAATGTATTTAATTATGGTGTCTGATTTCTCCTGCTTGAAATTCAGATGGAATAGGAGTGAATCCTCAACTACCGAAAGTTCTTTGAGTCCTTGATAACTGGCTTACAGAAGTGGAAAACACTGAACAATAATCAAGAGCAACTTTGACAAGAGTGGTTTTGTCTTTGGGGAGGATGTGAAAGCCTGGTGTGTTGTTGTCACCTTTTTTTTTTTTTTTTTTTGGTGAGGAAGATGGTCTCTGAGCCAACATCTGTGCCAGTCTTCCTCTATTTTGTATGTGGGATGCTGCCACAGCATGGTTGATGAGTGGTGTGTAGGTCTTCACTTGGGATCTGAACCTGTAAACCTCAGGCCACCAAAGCGGAGCATGTGAACTTAACCACTATGACACCAGGCTGGCCCCTCTTGGTGCCTTTTTTAAAATCACAGCTAAGCAAAGATGCATTAATAGGCAGCAATGATATTGTGTTTTTTTTATTTACCAGTGAATCTGATGTATATTACCACACATTTTATTATATATCTGAGTTGTGTATATATGCATATGTACACAAGTCATTTTAATTATTCTTTTTAAATAGACAGGATATTTTAGGTGGAAATTAAGCTAATTTTTGGAAGTCAATTCTTTCAACTCTAAGTGAATTTATACAAAACTTTTAGTGCTCTTTGGCAAATGTGTGAAAACAGTGTCTATCACTTCAATCAATAAAACTCAGTTATCCGAAAAATGTGCATGCCTTTCTTTCTTTTCTGTTTTTATTGAACAATAGGTTTTCTGATTGTATTCAGTATGATTTTAAAGTAATTCATTGTATTAGCGATTATGTTTAACCACCAAAAAAAAGACATGTAAAAGAATTTAGCCTCACAAAATAATTTCAAATACTACTTCCTTTTATTCACTAATCTTATCTTTCTTATTTGCCCATTAATTGCTGTCATAGTAATGATGATGGCATCTGATTAAACTTTTACCCTTGGTCGGTTGAAATACTTTTGTCTTTATTTGATATAAGCAGGTGAGGGAGGCACGATTTCCCACAGTTCACAGATAAAGACACTGAGGCTCAGAGTTCAGGCTCACAAGCGTAAGAGTAGGACATTCTTTCAAATCCCTGCTCTCCCATTTACTAACAGTGTTATCTTGTGCAAGCTATTAACACATTTAAAATTCAAGATTGTTGATTGTAAAATAGAATAATAATACATATGTCATATAATTTTTGAGATGTTGAAATGAGGTAACCTGTGACTGGTACAAAATGAGCATTTAGTAAAGGGTCTAACTGCACTGCTCATGATTTTGTGTCCACTTACTCCCATCTTTTCCAGAACGTTCTCCATCATTTATGTCTCCTTTCATTTCTCTCATCAATTTCTTCATATCCCCTGGAATTTAACCTTCAGACTATAAATATGTCCTGATTTCATCCATATTAATGCAAGCAAACAAATACAAGCAAATAAAAAATCTGTGCATTGAAAATATACAATTAACAAAGCAAAATAACATTGCTACATAATGCAAGTTATCGTGTACTTTCTTACCGGCTAGTTGTCAAGTTAATGTACAATAATAGAAATCTGAATAGAAATCACTTTCTCACTATCATTTTAAAAATAATTGCAATGTGGTTTTATCAAAATAATATATGTTTTTAAATTAAATGATTAAATGTATTTAATAATCAAAACAAAAAAGGAGAAGACAGAAGAGGAAAAGGAGAAGGAAGAGGAGGACAAGGATGACGATGAGTTGGAAGGGAGGGAGGAAAAAAGGAAAGAAGGAACGAAGGAAAGAAAGAAAGAAGGAAGGAAAGAAAAGAAAATAAGAGTAAACACTTTATCCTGGCCTCTACTGAGTTCTGAGTCCCAAAGGCAACCTCTTGCAAATTATCTCTTTGTTATGGTATGTACTTCTTTACTGCTAAATAATGTACTAATATCATTGCTTCTTAATTTTGCTTTTCAATTTTATAAACCATGTATTCATTTCACATTATGGGAGATGAAAATTAGCTTAATCTCTCCTAACCTCCACCCCTCATCCATCAGCTTGGTTCCCTTTCCTTCATCCTAACAGTATGTCCAAAGGAACTCTGGAACTCCTCTCCCATAGGTAAGCACATCAAGACCTTTCTATTTCATTTCCTTCTCCTGACTTTGCTTCCATCCGTCCTGTGTTGTCACAGTCCTAGGATGTTCTTTCACTATTATCCATCTTCTGTCCTGGACTCCTTTCTGTGCCTAATCCCAAATTCCTGGATCACGTATCTTCCTCTTTCTTGGCCAATTCTCTGTGACAGCTGCTCATCCCACAATAGTTTCCTGGGAAGGGATGCATGGGGAATTAGTTACACACTGACGTGTCTGAAAATAACTTGCAATGTGGGTTGCAATTAATCCTAATTGATATTTGGGCATGGGTTTGGGATTGTAAATCAGCTTGTCTCAACCTTCTGAAGGCATGCGCCACTGTATGTAGTCTCTCAGGATTACTACGGAATAGTCTGGTGACTTTTTAATTTATGTTGCATTGTGTATAACTGGTTTTATTTTTTCCCCCTCAGGATTTTTTTTATATCCCTGTATTCCAAATGACTGGATGATCAGCCCTGGGAAGATCATTCTTCCAATTATGATGATGGGCAATTACTGTGATCTTTTAAGATGGAATCAAATTAGCTTTATGTGATTCTTTTTGAATATCTATTTGATAATTTCCTTCCACTCTTTTGCTGGCTCAATCTTTCATCCCTATCAGTTGTATATTGGAAACTTTACATAATATTTTCTTCTTCTTCTATTTTCTGTCTTTGTCTTTTTGTTCTACTTTTAGGAGGTTTCTTTTTTGTTGTTGTTGTTGTTTTGTTTTGTTTTGTTTCTTCTTCCCCAAACGCCCCCCCAGTACATAGTTGTATATTCTAGTTGCAGGTCCTGCTAGTTCTGCTTGAAGATTTATTGAACATTATTATATTATAAGATTTGATCAAATATTTATTGACCTTTGGCTGTTGAATGATAATTAAAATTGAAGTATTAAAAAGCTTACTGATGAAAATAAAAAGGACTCAAATATTGATACATGCTACAACATGGATGAACCTTGGTGACATATGCTAAGTGAAAGAAGTCAGTCAGAAAAGACCACATATTGTATGATTCAATATGAAATGTCAAGAATAGCCAAATCTAAAGACAGAAATTAGATTAGTGGCTGCCTATGCCTGGGGGTGTCAGAGAGAAATGGGTGTAACTGCTTATGCAAATAGGATTTCTTTTTAGAGTAATGAAATTGTCTAAGATTGATTGTGGTGATGGATGTAAAACTATGAACATACTAAAAAGCATTGAAATGAACACTTTAAGTGGGCGAATTGTATGATATGTGGATCATATCTCAATAAAGCTGTTGTGTGGTGTGTTTTTAAAAGCTTATTTGTGAATCTTGGAAACATTATCCTAAGTTAAAGAAGCTAGTCACAGAAGACCACATAATACACCATTTCCTTTATATGAAATGTCCAAAATAGGCAAATCGATAGAGACAGAATGTAAATTAACGGTTGCCTACGGCTGTGGGATTTGGGGGAAAGTGGGGAGTGAAGACTAATGGGGAGCGTTTCCTTCGGAGTAAAGAAAATATTCTAAATGCTGATTGGGGTGATCCACAACTCAGTGGATACACTAAAAATCATTGAATTGTACACTGTAAATGAATGAATTTTGTGATATGTAAATTATATTTAAACAAGGCAGTTAAAACATTTAAATAGCCTATTGAAATTCTGTATGTGCTGGTGTGTGAAGGGAGCTTGTTGAATAATATCTTTACTCTATAGTCAAAGTTTATTTGGACATCAGACTGTCCATGATGTCTGTAGGTTTTGTTTTGTTCTGTCATTTCCCCTTCAGGCTGGTCAGTTTCTTCAGAGAAATATTTTCTAATCTCTTGCTTGGGGCTGTAATCTGAATGCCCTCCCAATAGCAGCTGGTTAGAGAACCACGATAGGAGTCACAGGGTTAATTTTTAGAATTTCATTTAATTCCATTGTCGTCAGGGCAGTTCTTCACCCTCGTTCTTGGTATCCTTGGCATTCCCAAGTCTTGTTTTGCTCTCACTCAATTTTTCCAGAAGATAAATCATTAATCACTTGCTTAGTCATAGAGACATGTTCACTCGTCTGTCTGGGACGGGCTGAGGGCAAATCTGGGCATTTTAACTCCTCCTCAATGCAGACTGTTCAGTAGACCCAGCCCTTACCCTGCCCACAGTGCCTCCATTTCAGGAATGTTTCATGGATTCTTTCTGCAGCACGGATAGCTTGTTGCATCTTGCCATCCTCCTCCACAGGCATCTGGTTTGCAGCTTTCTCTGTGTTACAAGTCATTCACTGCTTTTCCATCTGCTGCTCCCATCTCAAAGATACGTTGACAACTCACCTGTCCCCTGTTGTCATCTCCTCTCTAATCTCTCTCTGTCTCTGTCTATAGACAGATAGATAGATAGATAGATAGATAGATAATAGACAGACAGGAAGTTGATAGGTAGACAGACAGATAGGTAGACATTTTCAGGTTCTGGGAGGAGGGAGGGTAAAGCATATGTGTTCCATTCTCCATTCTTCACCTTCTGCCTAGTGAAATCTCCCTTTCTCCTTCACTCTCCCGCACAGGGGTTATCAGTGGCCAAACCTAGTGATCAACCCTAATTTTTTCTCCTCGTTGATTGAATTCTACTTGCTTAATCTTCATTTCTTTACAGAGACATTTTTGAAAAACATTTTTGTCCATGAATTCTATAACCCTTCTAAGTTTTGCTCAAACTTCTGTTATCATTATTCTTTTTAGTCTCAATTCACTACTCCATTTTCTCTCTGACTACTTCTTAACTTTTTGCTGACAGAATAAGAATAAAGAGACTTGGGGCAAGCCCTGGTGTCCTAGGGGTTAGGTTCAGCGCACTTGACTTCACTGGTCCAGGTTCATTTCCCAGGTGCCACCTACGCTGCTCTGTTGGCCGCCATGCTGTGCCGGCGGGCCACATACTAAAACAAAAGAGGAATATTGGCACAGATGTTAGCTCAGGGCAAATCTTCCTCAGCAAAAAAACAAAAGAATGAGGAGACTTGGGCATATTTTTTCACCTCACGTTTCTATAATATGTTTTATCTGTAAAACTCTGTGAGGATTTGGCATTTCTCCTCTTCCATAGAGCTTAGTGCTCTAAGGGAAGAGAGTTATTGCTCTGCAGGAATCATTGCCTAGGTTTGCCAGAGAGAGTAGAAAGGGAAGCTGCATGATAATTGCTTCTGATTTTCTTGTTCTTTTGATTCCAAGAAACTCTGTCTTACATGTAGTGTTGTTGATATAGAGAAAATTGACTATTTCAGCAAGATCTAAACTTGGGAATAAAAAAAAGACAGAATGAGTGCCTTCTTATTTTATTTCAGGAGACAGTAATTGCAAAATCTTGAGCTAGCAAGGGGAAATTCAGGTTATTAAAATATCACAAGAATGGCAATATAACTGGAAATATCCTTTGGAGAATAAAGAAGAATTTGGATTTCTAGTCAACTTTAAAATTCTCTAATGTGTCATAGAAAAACTTTTGAAGCTATTTGCTTTAAAATGTATTTTTGAGGGCTTTCATTTTCAGAAAATTGAGAGAATGAGTAGGAAAGGGACATTAAACAAACCTAAATTCAACTTACATATCAAACATACCAAGCATTTGAATCAAGATTGCACTGCAATGTGACAATGATTTTTCTGATTTGATAATTTTTGGTGCACAATTAAAATATCAAGTCTAAACTTGTTGGCTTACATTGTATGTTTACAATGTACAATTGTCTGATAGATAATAAATATAAAATACACTTAAATTTTTTACATTCCTGACCATAGATGTCAAATTTCTAAGTAATAACCAAACAATCAGTACCTACAAGAAAACAAATTATTTCACGGCAAATGAATAGCGCCTAAAAGCTCAAGAGACTCGCGATGGTGTTTGAATATTTTTACTTGTAGATCAACAATTTATATCATAGGTGGCAGTGTTGAAACATTATATTCTAGATGATGATTTCTGGCTTCTGCTCATTCTAAAATAATTTGGAGGGTAAGCACAGCTCCATAAAACCACCTATCCCAAATAGCTCATCTATTCCCTTATATGGAAATAAGAATTACAGAACAGACATAAATTGTTACAGGAAATGTGCCAAGATAATGTCAAGCTGCTCCTTTTATGGAGAAATAGAGCATTTTTTGGCATAGCAGATTTCTTAAGCATCAAAGTAACAGTTCAAAAAGAAAGAACGGAGTATAAAATATATCCTTTTTCTTTTATAAATTTTAAGTTAAAGGGAAACTATGCCTAAGTTATGATTATTTAAATAACAATATAATGCTTTATTAGTGTATGAACTATATCTTAAAATTCACAGTAAATAAAATAATTCATATTTTCTATGACAGTTACAGAAGTAAGCTAATTCATATGTAGCTATATTTCTGTATGAGGCAAACGTCTATAAAATATGGAACTTGATATGAGCAGACTTTTCAGTTTAATCTTTCTAAGTGGTGCAGTGGCTTCTACTGTGGTTGTAATGAGCATTTCCCGAATGGTTAATATTGTTGAAAATCTTCTTATGTGACATTGGCCATTCATGTATTATATGAACGTTGTCTTTTATGAAGTTTCTGTTCAAATTATTTGACTACATTTTTTTATTGGATTATTTTTTCTTATTATTATTGAGTTATAACATTTCCTATATCTTTCGAATGCAGATTTTTTGTCAGATAAGGTATTGTGATAAGTGTATCTGCTCTTAATCTGTGCCTGGTCTTTGGATATTTACTTTTTTATTTTTTATTTTATTATTTTTTTTTTGAGGTAGATTAACCCTGAGCTAACATCCACTGCCAATCCCCCTTTTTTTGCTGAGGAAGACTGGCCCTGAGCTAACATCCATGCCCATATTCCTCTACTTTATATGTGGGACGCCTGCCACAGCATGGTGTACTAAGTGGTGCCATGTCCGCACCCAGGATCTGATCCGGCAAACCATGGGCCATGGAAGCAAAACTTGCAAACTTAATTGCTGTGGATATTTATTTTTATATATCATTTGTTTAATTATTGTTGATGGATCTTTTGAAGAGGAGTTTTTTTATTATACTTATTATGTAATTTGTTTTTCTGCTATGGTTTATTTTTGTGTCCAATCTATAAAATGTTTTCATATATGAAGATTTTGCTCCTGTGATTTCTTTCAGAGATTTGATAGTTTGGCATTATTTTTGAAGCTGATTCACAGAGCACTCTACCTTTTCAGTTCTCTTTCAGCACTTTCAACATATCTTTTCATTGTTTTCTGGCTTTAATTGCTTATGTTGATGAATTATTTGTCAATTTTGTGGTTGTTCCTGTGAGTGTACTGTGCCTTTTTCTATGAGTTGCTTTAGGAATTTCTCCCATTATTTTGGTTCTGGCAGTTTTTCTATGATTTTGAAGTTGTTCTTCGTATTTCTATTCAAGATTTTATCTGGTTATTTTCTATTGACACACCTTCTAATCCATTAATATTTTTTCTGTTAATTAGTTCTTACAATCGTTCACTGAATTGTTAATTTTAGTTTAATTTAATTGCATCTCATTTCTAGAATTTCAATTTAATATTTTAAAATGTTTAGTTCGCTGCTTAAATTTTTTACAATTCTTGAGCCTATAAATTATAGTTATCATAAAGTCTATATTTAATAACTAATACGTGGCTCTTCAGAGTCTGTTTCTTCCTCTGTTGGATTCGCTTGCTCCCTTCTCCTGGGCTTCCACTTAATATTTCACTGCATTGTGGACATGGTTTGTGAGCAATGGCAGTGCCCTCTGGAGGCTCCTAGTGATCTTCCTCCAGAGAGAACTTAGTTTTGCCAATCTCAGTTTACAAAGTCGCGGGAGATCAACCTAATTCCTCTTCGGTTTGACTTATCAGAAGCTTCTCTCCCTCACCTTCCTCCTTGGGTGGAGCCCTTTGGGTGTCAAATCTACTATTTGGAATTTTCTTCTTGACCAATAGGTAAATTTCTTTATCCTTCAAGTCTCAACTTTAATGCTATCATCGAAGTGAAGCTTTGTTTCTCTCCCTAAGATAGATTTAGGAGACTATTCATCATATTTTCTACCGAACTTACTACTTCCCTAGATTTCTGTGAATATAATATGGTATTGTAATAGTTTATTTGCACATGTATCTTCCTCCCGGATTCCAAATTCTTTTTGGATAAAGGTTGTGTCTTTTCATTTTTATATCTGAAGCATTTAGCAAGTTTTGTGTAATAGTACATCTACTTTAAAATATTATATAAATTTATAAATTTATTATTTATTTCAATAAATAGTTTTTGAGGAGTTATGTTGTGCTATATACATACATGGCTTCCTGGGGATGGATGAATAAGATCTGTTTTAAATCTTCTAATATTTCACATTATGCTATGCTTGTACAGTAATATATCTTGACTATACAACAGAGAATGTGTTGAATATTTGCATAAATTACTTTGGAACGAGACACTGGAAAATGTTGAATTTCCTTGGGGGGAAGGAGGGAAACGGTATCAAGAATTATTACTTGAACTAAACTTAAAGGATAAATATGATAGTTATTTTTACATAATGGGGAAGAAATAACTAAGGACGGGAACAGCTCATGCAAAAGTGTGGAAATATGAAAGAGCATTGGATAAATGACTCTATGGCCATGGTGAAGTTGAGAGCTAAGCAGGAGCCAAGATCTCTGAAGCATTTAAGCTGTGATAAGGAATTTTATCTTAATCCTTTTGATAATGGGACTGTGTGGCAGGGGAAAAACATTATCGCATATGCATTCTTTAAATACAGTTTTAGTTGTAATATGGAGGATGAATTGTGGGGAATTGCAGCATCCTTGATAAAAAATAATGGAACTCTGACTAAGGCAGTGAAGATGGAGAAGAGAAGACAGGATTAAAATCTATTTATAATATTTTTTCACAAAGATTTTGTCTTTTGAATATTTTTGAATGTTTGAATAAAGATTAGTTTTTTGAATATTTCACTGTTGCTCAATTAAGGATATCTTCACAAGTGGCATTCTCACTGACAGCATGTTTTTCATTCATTCGTTCATTCAATTGATCATTATCTAACACGTACTACATATAGTTAGGCACTATTCTAGTTACTGAGGATTCAGCGGTGAAAAAAAATCAACAAAATTTCCTTCAGTCATGGAGTTTATCTTTTGGTGGAGTGGGAGAAAGTGGTTTGTTAAAGATTCGTATGTTGAAGATGGAACATATTATGCCTGTATATGATAATATTAATTTGAATCATGTCCCATTTAGGTAAAATTGATAGGCATAATCATAAAGCAGCTTCTGCTGTAGTTTGAATTCCCTTATCTCTTAATTTCATGAATTCCAACAAATACTGTCTTCTTTACCTCAGGAAATTAATGGGTGGTTCTCATGACTAAATGGATGTGATTTATTTGTCTAATTAACTTTTGATCTCTTGACAGTAGAGAATAAGGTCTCCTGGTACTGACACGCTGCTGAGAGGCGGCGGGTCTTTTCTTCTTGTGGTAAAGCTCAGCAGGCCTTTCACCACACTCCGTGCCAAATACTGACAAGACAGTTTATGAGGAATAACATTAGACATTGCTAGGGTACAAAAGACAATTAAATCTCACATTGAGAAAGGTGCTAATGTCATGTAAGCCGATAGTCAGCTGTACCTGTACCAGCCATTAGGGGTGATTTTGAACTTTTATATTTTACCTTATCTCTCTTAAATTTCTTCTGGTCCAACTGCAAAGTTTAGGTTTATGCATAGCAGATAGTAGTTGTCTCTTCTGATTGGCACAGTCTGCAAGTGGTGAGGGAGACAAAGCAAAACAAAACTCTAATAGTTAATAGACTCCATTGATTTAGGAAACTTAGAACTTCCAAGTGATATCATTTCCACTGGAAATGCAAATTTAATGGCAGAGAGCATGTGTGAACTTTTAGGTCTTCAGTAAAATAGTCATCTGACTAGAGGAAGCCAACCCAACTGAGCCTTTTCTTTTCCTCTCTCTTTGAATGAAATTTAAATCTCTTCTCTCTTTTTTTTTTTTGCTGAGGAAGATTTTCCCCGAACTAACATCTGTGCCAGTCTTCCTCTATTTTATATGTGGGTCACTGCCACAGCATGGCCATTAACAAGTTGGGTAGGTCTGTGCCCGGGAACCAAACCCAGGCCACTGAAGTGGCATGTGCCAGACTTAACCATCAGGCCACGGGGCTGGCCCCTGAATCTCATTTTTTACAGAATCTAACAGTTTGTTACATGATAATAAGATTTCATATTTAAATTTTGCAACTTCAAACAGATACCAAGAAGGCTTCTTGGAAATGACTCATTGTCTGAAGCTCATCAGTAACTGTACTATTGTGGGATGTTGAGTATTTCCTGCAAAAAATGGTTCACAATGAAAAGTCACTCCTATTATTGTCTGCTTAATTTAATCATATTATACTCAGTCTAAATATGTCTTCTTTTCTTCTGCGGAAGCACTAGTCTGTATAAAAAACAGATCCTTATAGTTAATTGTTCCTTGTACATTATCTTGTCAAATAACATTGATAAGTACTAAGAGAGGAATTTATCTAAGTTATAGCTTTGTTTCAATGAATAGTTTCTAGGTTGCTTAGGTTTGGAGCAGTAGCAAATCAGAAAAACAGTGCCGTCTTTTTATGATGTATTTTGCAGTCTTAAGAAATAACTTTTAGTTGTTCAAAAATAAAAACTAAACACAAATAACAGAACAATATTAGCATCAGTAGGCAGGAAATGGACTTTTTTTACATTTAAGTATAAGTAATAATATAATGATACTCTGCATTTCCATAACATTTAAGGGTTTCAAAACTCTTTCACATATGTAATTCACCATATTTTAGTCTTCAGAGTCATAAAAGATGAAAAACTTTATAATCCATTGATTGGTATGTGTAATACATCATGATTTAATGGAAAAAAGTGGGTTGAAATTTAGAAATCACTAAGTGATTAAATTCTCTTGGATGGGTTTTTCCATTTCAATACATTCTGGCCGATTTCTGTTAGAAATATGTCTGGTTTCTCTTCACATTATTTCACATGAACAATCTGAGTCATAATTAAAACCACATGTGAAGTGCTCACATTTCCTCATACAAAATCTAAAATGTAGGTATTTCTGCTATGACTCTGACCAACTACCTTGACTGGTAGGCCTCAGTTTTCATCTGCTGATTATAACAAGTATGTTCAGCTGACAATATGGTCTAAAATCACGTTAATCTGAGTCTGCTTCACCTGCTGTGTTAGCAGGATTTCTAGACTTTCCCCAGGATCTTCTCCTAAAATATTTTAAAGAAATCCCAGATATGCTTATATATAACACCACAAAGACCCTTACTCTCTAACAGCTTTTCGGTCCTAGGTAATTTGTTTTTTAAGAGACTATAATGGACAGGATTCTCTCGTATACAATAACTCTGACTGCCTGAATGATCCGAGCTCTTCACAACCGTGACAATCCTGTTGCCCACCGCTCTAGGAAGTCAAGTCTTCTCATATCTCTTGAGTTAATAGAAAAACACTTTGTTCTTATTATCAGATGATTTCTCACGGCTAAGCTATTGGCCAAGGAGTTGAGACCAGCATCTTAGATTTGCGACACGTGACTACAAATGGAGGATCACATACACACACTTAAATAGTTTACAAATCAGCAAATGAACAACTTAAATAAAATGTGTTCTATCATACTAAATGGACAAATGGTTCTTCAGAGTGAATAAACAGCATGCAATATAAACAATGAACTTGGATCCTCAGTGGCTGTGTGTAGCTGTTGGAAATGTCCTGTTAACCTGTGAGTTTCACTGGAACCATGTATTGGAGCACAAAGGACTAGCAGAGGCCCTGACTACTCAGAAAGGATGCTTTAGCATGAAAGAATCTTCCATTTTAAGGTGACTTAGGAGGAAGATTTTGCCACATTAATCATTTGCCACTTTTCTTTCTAAACACCTCCACTGCTCAAGTGCTCTCTGAACTACAATACAGGGCCTATTTGTGATGTTGACCCCATGGCACAAACCACAAAGCTCTCAAGATTTGACATAGTCACCTTTTGTTTTGATGTCAAAATACAAGAGATGAGGAGAATCTATTTCCTCAGGTTGGAATGCAATAATTACTGAAGTAGGTAGGTATCGATAGCTACAGGTTTTGCTGTGCCAGCCTTGAGCGCCAGATCCTGCGTTACAGAAAGACCTGAAAGCACTGGGTTAAACATACTTGATATGTGTGCGTGTGTGTGTGTGCCTGTGTACGTATGTGTGCGAAATGAAGAACTTCTGAGGCACAGGTCACACATTAGGGACTCCTGTTTCCGTTATAGCCTCCCTGATAGCCTTCTTTCCTTCAGAGGCAGCCCTCTGCTTCTCAGTATATCTGTCTCACACAGCTCATGGAAGCAATGCTCCTTGTTGCATTGTGGCTTCTTGCTTAGCTGGGTCTTTTCTGCTAAACTTCTTTCTCCACTCATGACGGTTTCCCCAGGGACTCACCATTCTTCCTTCCAACGTAGCCTTCTTTGGAGTCTTCTCTACCTCTCACCTTCCTAGCATTCAAACAAGTATGTGTTTGAACAGAATTGAGACTCAATTTAAATTCTGCCCTACAGAGTTTCTGGGTTCCATGCCTAGACTAACATTTTAATTGTTCCTGAACAACTCGTGGTTTGTGAGAAGTTTCTCAAATTTCTACACCCCTAGTCCACTGGGAAGCACTCTAGTGAGACATATTGCCTAATTCTGTAAACTATTGAAAGGACCTTTGCTCTTGGCGCCTGAGGAAATGTTGCCACATATCATTTGAGCATTTTCGCTCAAGGGAAATGCGTAGTGTAATGCAAGAATCATTTGCATATGGTGCTTAAATCCTTGCACCCAATGCCAATCATCTTATTTACCTAATCATTTCCACACAAGTAAATTTCAAAAGTATCATTTATTGAAAAACATATATTAATATGGAACCATCCGTGGGCGTTAAAATTTTGGGGTGGGCATAAATTTGTATACAAGTTAGGTAAGCCTTAAATTTAAGTGGGCTCACTTTCATCTCAAGCTCACTACAAAAGTCAACTCAATTGGTTATGTTTCTGGATGAAACTTGTCAAAATTTTGCGTTTTTTTCCTCCACCATCTATAGAGAAATTCCCATCCAGAAAAAAAGAAAATGCAATTAACTGAGCTGAGCTATAACAGGGAAAGAAATGATATTAAGTGCTATTTTATTAAGAGACAGTTTCTAAGAGGGCTAAGAGGTAGCAAATATGTCTTGGTATTAAGAAAGCATTATGTAGTAATTAGCCCATAAAAAGTGATCATTATAAGTTTTAATTCTTATTTTCTATTTATAATGTCAAAATAATTTGCTGAGTCATGGAAATAATAAACACATTACCATCATTTGCAGTATATTTCAAGTCCTTGACATCTGCTTGCTTTGTAGAAGATGCATGTACACTCCATAAAGAGAGAAGATTCAGAAGATAAAAATAAAGAATAATAAAATACTCATTTAAGGTTTGGGGGACATAGAATGGCCCTTCTCTGCTTCTACATTTTCTCTATATCAATTGGTGGATTCTTCCACTGACTGTCATCCCATTTTCACTCTGAGCAGTTAAAGAATACCTGAACCAGGCAGAACATATGGTGTCAAAAGCCAGAGCGTGCTTGATACAGCTACTGTGAGAAATGACAATAATCATCATTTTTTATTGATTGTTGAAGGAATATTTTCCCTGCTTCTCCCATGAGACACTTCTTCCAAGTGGAGCACAGACGATGGCTATGAATATTTTACATGCTATTTGAATCCGATCATCATCTCTTTCCTTGGTGTGTTCTACGTTTTGAATACTGAAATAATTTTAAATTTTTTTCAGTTAAAAATTTGTCAGTTTCTATGGATTTCACATTAGTCAAACTAACCATTATTAATACTGTATTTTGAAAACTTGCTGATATTTTATAAAAAAAGTTGTTTTAGGTTGAAACGTGCTTGGAAATTTTTACTTTAAAAATTAATTATTTATTCTTACCACAAAATACTTTAAGTAGTCAGGATTTGGAAGGTACATTTCAAATAAGAACTTGAACAATTTTGATTTCTAAAGTTTTTAGTTACTAAAATGCATGTCATTCATCTCATTTATAGTACAAATCTGTAATGTAATTGTGATAATTCATCTTTTTTCTTGGCAACGAAGATCAGTGTTTCATTCTAAACAGCTTATAATCTACTATTCTGAAGTGACTGCTCTGCTGTGCCATCCAGATCCCCCTATTTTGGGAGTAATACAAACTGATAGTACTCAGCTGTCAAACCGCATCTTGACTGTCCTTGGCCAAAGAGTCTATTTCGTTAAACACGTACCCCAAAAGCAGCCTGATTTCTATGACTGGTCAACTCATGAGTATCAAATCCTGGCCCCTTCCTCCAACAAGGGAGAAGTCTGTAGAGCCACCCCAGGTTTAGGGCTCTCTGTGAGGTTGCCTGGGATCTTTGTTGGGATTATACTGCAGCCCAAATTCTCCCTTTGTCCAATCCTGCCTCTTCCCTTCCTCACAAATGCTAATCACAACACACATCCATTACACTAACACAAGTGCTAATCACAACACACATCCATTACACTAACACAAGGGCTAATCATAACACACACCCACAGCCAGCCACGTTTACTTCATGGTGAGAAGAGATGATAGCTTTGTTTGAATAGTAACTCATTAAAAGGCAATGAAATGTCCAAGTTCAGACAAGATAGTATAACTAGAACAAAATTTACCCTGCCAGTAAAAACATCACAGAAAATATATGAAACAGTTGCACTCCTGCCAGGGCTTCATGGTATTCTCACTGTGAGAACTTCGCAGGGTTCCTTGAGAGAAAGCATAAGAAAACCTTGGGGCCTTACTAAGACTAGGGCTCCCTGGGAGTTTCTCCCTCTCAGGCTAGTCCACACAGAGCCTCCAGCGAGTCTTCAAAATTACCATTTGCTTTGACCTGTTTGTGGCTCCACTGGCTTCTCCTCCAGGTAAACAGATCTCAGTTGCTGTGCATCTCTGCGTGTGTCCATCTCCCCAGACTTGGGAGTGATGATTTGCCCTTTGACCTCAGTTATCTGGTGGGCCCAAGAAAAGTCACTGATTTTTAGTTTGCCCAGCTTTTTCTTGTTGTAAGAACAGGAGTGATGACTTACAAGCTTCTTATATGTTGGAACTGAAACAAGAATCATTGCTATAGTCTTTTTATTTTTGGGGAAGATTGGCCCTGAGCTGACATCTGTGCCCATCTTCCTCTATTTGGCTTGACAAGCAGTGTGTATGTCCGCCTCCAGGATCCAAACCAGCAAACCCCAGGACGCCGAAGTGGAGTGCACGATCTTAATTGCTATGCTATGCTACTTGGTCAGCCCCACCATAGTCTTTTTAATATTTTTATTCTCTATTGAGAAAAATTTCAATTACTGACTATTTTCTTGTATTAAACTTTGGTATTCCTTACAAAAGAAAAGATGTCTCTAAATTTATTACTTCTAAGTAAATTATATTTTACCTATGAAAAATGTCAATATTTAAAGCTTCAAAGTGTCACATTTAGCACAGTCTTTGTCAATAAACCCCAAATATTTTTGCTCTGTCTATTGGGTTAAAAAAAAAAAGATTAAGAGGAAAGAGAATGCAGAATGTGCTTTTTTTTCTCTCTTCGGCTCATAAGGGGGAAAATGAGGCAGCATATCCTGGATAAATGTGATTAAAAATGTGCAATATGGGCTGGCTGCTGAGAGTATGAGGTCTGGAGTCAGAGTATCTATTTGATTACATTCCAGCTTCAGGTCACTCACTAGCTGTGTGACCTTGGACACATTATTAAATTATCTGTTCCCCAGGTTTATTGGGATGATTATGATCATCATAATATCTATATCACTGGGAGGACCATCTGCTTGCCCTTATATCTGCGCTAGTTTCTCACTGAGCTGGCTAACAGCCTTTCTTCTTGACCTCATCTCCCACGTCTGCCGTATTCCCCCTTCCATGGGAGCCACTTGCCCAGTTCAGTCATATATACATACATAATTCCTGGGACATAGCTTGCTTTAATTTGGGGGCTGATGGAACTTTGCAATCTTAAATTGTTGTCAATATATTTTGTGGATTTATTATATTTGCTTGACTATATTACACATTTTACTTAATTTAAAGCATGTTCTCAATTTTACCAGAATTAATACGTTGTAGTTTAGACACACTCAGACCAAGCAAAAAGGATGAAGTCAAAGAAATAGAACAATGCCTCTGGTCTCCATGGAAGCTCCCATTTTCTAGGGCACTAATGGAACTGCTGAGATGTGGACCGGGAAAGCCACGTCTAGGCCTACTCTCTGGGTGCTACAATTTTTTCTTTCTTGAGTTTCGGAACTACTTCCTTTGGATGTGTTTTGAAAATCTCCAGTGCATTTAAAGTCCTGCCTCAAATTTATTTCTTGTTAAAATCAATCATTTTAGTTCTAGAGTCTAGAACATAACTTAAAATATTTGAAACATTAGTAAATATTTTCAGGATTGTTTTATGTTTCTCTGCCTGGGTGACAAGGGTAAGTGAAATGCAAAGGTAATAATATAATTGGAAAATCCTGAATTCCAAAAATAAGTATCTGTGCTTTCCTCCAAATTTAAGTATATTTCTGTCTAAAAAAATCAAAGCAGCTAAAACAGAATGATTTTTTTGGAATTTGGAATAAATTATTTTTGGTTCCACATTTATCTTTTGGTTATGTGTAAGATGGATATTTGATAGAAACTGGAAAAATAAGCCAACATCTGCTTATTTTGCAGGTGTTGTGGCTACTGATATATTGTGGGCCCAGCAGGTGTGAAAGCGAGTGGAGGTGAACAGAACGCATATGTTTTGTTTACATTCAGAGTGCTACACAGCTGGAGAGTTGCCTCTAAGAGTGCCACCTGAGATCCTAGTGGAATACATCGATTGCACTGGTGGCCTGTAATCCTTACCAAATTATTGAAGTTTGCCAACCTATATTTTAAAAGGTCAACTTTGTCACTAGTTTGTGCAAAGAAGATTCAAACATATTATGACATGAATAGAATAAGCAAGAGGAGAGATTATTATTCTTGGCTGCCATTTTGGTTGAGTATGTTTTATATGATTGTATCTACAATTTAAGCTTAGTCATGGCTACTAAAATGTTCTAAATTTGGTGACAGAAGTAGGACCAAAACTTTAAAAAATAAAGTCTTTTATGTAATGGTTTCTGCTTGTTGTCATTCTCATGGCCTTTCCATATAATGTCCTTGAGGATAGGGAAACAAAACAAAATTATGTATCTATATCTGAAATAATTTTTAAAAAGGATTGATAATCAATACATTGTCACAATCTTCTTTTCCTTAATGAGAGAGTAATAAATTTTTTTACTCTGAGTCTGAATTTTCGTTGAGCACCTGCTAAAGATCTGTTGAGAACCACCATTATTCTTGCTCTCATATATGCACAAAGAACCCTTATAAAAGATCTCTTAGAAAAGAAGACTATAGAAATATAAAACATGATACGCATTTATGTTGAGGAGTGGGAAAAGGACAGATATGGAGGACATTTTTGAGGATTCCACAGCCCTGTCTAATCAGGTTGACAGCTCTGACCATCTGTTTATATGAGTAAGAAGGTCTCTAATTGTTTGCTGATTGCTTAACAATTACTTGGGTGGCCCATTTGCAGATCGATATTTGCTGGCAGGGTCAAAGCTTGGGAAGACATAATGAGAGCACTGAAGTGACTCTGCCAATAGATAAAGCCCCCAAGCAATGACTGTGAGCCCAGGGAGTCAGGAGATTGTGATTTTCCTGTAAATAAGCACCAAGTGTATTTTCTACAAAACTGTCAAGGATACATATTAATTTAGCTCTTAAGAAAGGTATTTCTCTTCAATTATTACTATTAAATATATTTATTCGCTGCCCTGCTTTTTATGTTGGGATAACTATTAAAAGTAATAGATTTTGAGTAAATTATGAATCAATAACTCTTTTAGAACAATCTGATAAATAAATTGTGTAAACTTCCAAATCATAATAAACAATTAAATGTTATGAAAGACATGTTTTAGAAAGATAGATTCCTAGGTTTTAAAAAGTTAAAAATATTCTTACATTTCAGTTCTTACCTGTCATTATACTTACTGATTTTATCCTCTCTTTTCTACTAATGCATGAAAATTCAAGTAGGTGGTATAAAAGGATGATGAAAAGTTTTCATCCATAACACTTTTCTACTGCATTGTTTTTTCATCGATAACGCAACCCTTTATGGGTCTCTGATCTATCCCAAAGGCTGTCAAAATGATTGATGAAGCTATTGCTTGAAAAATATTTAGGAGCTTGGGTCCGTCGGTTTGTAGACAAGAGAGCAAGGAAAGTCTCATGAACATGATTACACTACACTCCTGGTGAGTCAAAAAGGCTAGAAGTTGTATAAAGTATTTATTAAATAATTAGCCTAAAGTAATTTTTAGCAGAAAATGTTGTTTTGAATTGGTGCCGGCTTGACTGTTTTATGGTGGGTCATGACTGAATTTCTTTCACTTGCTCAGTTCAGAGACACTTAAAGACCACACAAACGAAGGTCTCATCAAGGACCAATGTTAGTGATATAACCTCAGTGTTCCACATTTGCTACATTTAAATTTAGTTAGATTTAAACGTGTATAAACCTCAGTTACTAGTATTATCATGTCAGTTATCTTTCTGCTTTGTCTCTCTTCTCTTTTCTGTAGCTTATGCATCCAGGTGAGATATTGATTTTTCTCAAACTAACCTAACCATTGTCAGCTTAGAGGAAGAAAATTCATGGGCTATGGAGCCAGCTAAACCAAGATTCAAATCTTCATTCCACCATACACCTGATGTGTCTTCACGTTATTATCGTTAAATGGGGCTAACAATATTTATGTCCCATGAATACCAAGAGCATTTGCATGCAATAATTCATCAAGCAGATCATGGGGACTTAACACATGTTACTTTATTTTCCCTTCACTTTCATTTTAGCCCAAGATGTAATAAATGTGAGGAAAAAGCAAATGATACTTTGGTTGTCCAATCTGTTTAGAAGAAACAAATTTCCAGCCAATGTAGCTTGTCAAAACAATCTTTAAAGCAATAATCATTCTACAAAATGACATTAATCATGGCCAATTGTCCAGAACAGATAAGAATAGGGAAGATGGTAATCTAATCAAAGAAAGAAGAAAAAACAAGTTCTAACAGAATAAGAAGTTATAAAATAGATTCTGAATATTGAAAAAGGAACACAGAAAAATTAAAAACAAGTAAATCAAAGATGATCCACTCAACCTTTATGTCCATTGCAATGAGTTACTGATTTAGAAATGTAAAAAATTGTCATGTATTGCACAATACAACAGCACCCTTTAAACCTAGAAACTTTTGCTCTTTTTTCTTGTAGTTCACTTAGAATATTTACCTACAGTGTTGTCATAATCACGTAAAAACACCAGAACATAAGCTGTAGGTGTCTCTTTGTTCACTACTGTATCCCCGAGTGCTCGGATCAATGCCTGATCAATAGCAGAGTCTCAGAAAATATTTCTTAAATGAATAATTGAAGAATAAATAAGCAAATAAATCAACAAACAAATCAGAGACTGTCTAACAATAAACATGTACTTTTCAGTTTGTTAAAACCCCAATAGCCGTCAACTGTAAAGATGTATATATCGTTATTAACGTTTCACAGATGAGGAAGCCAAATCACAAAAGTTTAAACCTTCACAAATATCACCTCTGCTAAGTAACACAGAAAAAATAGAAACTCAGCCACTCTTGCTTTCTTCCATTGTTTCCCACCCACTGAGTCTGCTCCATTTGTCAAATATACTGTATTGTTGCTTCATTTTTTATTAATTTCAGCTTTATGACCTAATACTTTTCCCTTTTCCTTCCTTTGGTTATTTTTAACATTTTCTTTATAACTCTTTAATTTGAATAATAAGTTCATTTATGTTTATTCTCTTGTGATTAATATTGAAAACTAGAAACTCATGAACATAACTTTGTTGAAACTCATTTGGATATGATATATTCTAACTGTCATTGTTATTATCTTAGTAAGAGAGAATTTTAATTCTTCTCTGTTATGACTGATTTTTGAGACCTATGTTTAATTTTTAAGGAGGCTAGTCATTTTTAAAAGTTTAGCTATTGATTTCTTAATTATATTTCTCAGTGGACACATTTTAGATATTTTTGATTTTAACTTTCTGGGCTTATGAAATGTTTCGAGGATATTTAAAACAAACACATATTCTCTTTTCTTTCACAGGATATGAATTTCTAAGCCTCCATATAATGACAAAGACATCAAGCAAGAATGCTCTACTCAGCAAAGTTGCCCTTCAGAATTGAAGGAGACATGAAAAGTTTTCCAGAAAAACAAAAGCTGAACCACAAAACACCCCAAACAGCCAAAGCATTCTTGAAAAAGAACAGAGCTGGAGGCATCATACTTCCTGATTTCAAGCTATATTATAAAGCTAAAATAATCAAAACGGTATGATATTGGCATAAAAAGAGAAACACAGATTAATAGAAAAGAATGGAGACCCTAGATATAAACCCATGCATATATACTCAATTAATTTATAACAGAGGAGCCAAGAATATACAATGGGGAAAGGATAGTCTCTTTAATAAATAGTGTTTGAAAGATGGCCATATACAAAAGAATGAAACCAGATGCCTATCTGACACCACACACAAAAATCAAGCCTAAATGAATTAAAGACGTGAATGTAAGTCCTGAAACCATAAAATTCCAGAAGAAAATATAAGCAGTAACATTAGCAACATCCCTGACATTGGTCTTGGTGATGATTTTTTTTCATTTAACACCAAAAACAAAGGCAACAAAAACAAAATAAACAAGTGCGACTACATCAAACTAAAACACTTCTGTTCGTCAAAAGAAACCATCAACAAAATGAAAAGACAACCTATGGAATGGCGAAAATATTTGCAAACTACATATCTGATAAAAGCTTAATATCCAACATATACACGAAACTCATACGACTCAACTGCAAAAAATAACCAATTAAAAAAATAGGCAAAAGACCAGAATAACCATTTTTTCAAAGATGTACAAATGGTCTTCAGGTACGTGAAAAGGTGCTCAATATCACTACTCATCAGGGAAATGCAAATCAAAACCACAATGCGATATCATTTCACACCTGTTAGAATGGCTATTCTCAAAAAGACAAGAGATAACAAATGTGAGTATGTGGGGAAAAGGGAATCCTTATACACTGTTGGTGGGAATGTGAACTGGTACAGTCATTATGGAAAATAGCATGGAGTTTCCTCATGAAATTAAAAATAGAACTACTATGTAACCCAGCAGTCCCACTTTGGGGTATACATACAAAAGAAATGAGATCACTGTCTCAAAGAGACAGCTGTACTCCCAGGTGCATTGCAGCATTATATGCTATAATTGCCAAGACATGGAAACAACCCATGTGCCCATTGACAAACGAATGGATAAAGAAAATGTGGCATACAGATGGTCCCTGACTTACAATGATTCCACATATGAGTTTTCGACTTGACAATGGTGCAAAAGTGATATGCATTCAGTAGAAACCATACTTCAAATTTTGAATTTTGATCTTTTCACCAGGCTAGTGATATGTGGTACGATCCTCTCTTGTGATGCGGGGCAGTGACAGCGAACCACAGCTCCAAGTCAGCCACACGATCACGAGGGTAAACAATCAACACACCTATAATCTCTCTGTACCCAGACGACCATTCTGTTTTTCACTTTCAGTACAGTATTCAATAAATTACATGAGATATTTGAAGCTTTATTATATAACTGGCTTTGTGTTAGATTATTTTGTCCAGTTGCAGGCTAATATAAGTGTTCTGAGCACGTTTAAGCTTGGCTAGGTTAAACTATCGTGTTTGGTATGTTAGGTTGTATTAAACGCATTTTTGACAATGACATTTTCAACTTATGATGGGTTTATCTGGACATAATTCCACAGTAAGTCAAAGAAGATCTGTGTCTAAACAATGGACCATTATATGACAAAGAAGGAAATCCTGCCGTTCGTGATAACACAATGAACCTGGAGGGCATTATGCTAAGAAAAATAAGCCAGACAGAGAAAGACAAATACTGCCTATTATCGCTCATACGTGGAATCTAAAAAAAAGAAAAAGAAAAGATGAACTCAGAAAACAAAGTAGGAAAGTGGTTGCCAGTATCTGGTCCATGGGCAAAATAGGGAGAAGTTGGTAAATAGGTACCAACTTTCGGTTATAAGATGAATAAGATCTCATGATCTTATTTATAATATGTTGACCATAGTTCATAACACCGCATTGTATAATTGAAATTTGCCAAGAGAGTAGAACATAAATGTTCTCACACACAAAAAAAGCTGAATTTTTGAGCAAAATGTAACGCGTAATACATTGAACTGTTACATTATTGTTGCATTATTCTATTTAAAGGGATATGGGTGAGTTACTAATAGGAAGTTATACAACTATGACAAGTTGCATTAACTTTTCACTTGGTTGATGCCTCTTACAAATTTCAAGCACTGTATTATATAGACGTACAGCTCCTCCGAAGTTATTTTTAATTTCTTGACAAAAAAATCCCAATGATATAAAGAATTATTGAATAAAAACTTGCACTTGTTAAAAAAATTTACTATGATTAGTCAATTATGTGTCACTTTCAGTTATTAACTTGCTGTACTTTTAGATTCTTTGTCAACTAACATTTCCACTCTGTTAATGCCAATGGAAACATGAGGGTCCAACTCACTAGAACTCTAATTACCTCCTGCCTCCACACATCGTAAGACAAGAGGGATGCACGTGGGCATGCAGTGAAGTGAATGATAATTGAAGTACATCTGGCATTAATTTCTCACAAGTCTGTGAGTTGTGTGGTTTTCTTTTATTACTGTAAATGAATGTAACTGTTTGGAAATCAATAGAAATTACATATTTTTAAACATGCCTCAAGGATAACACAGAAACTTTCTAAAGACAAATCAAGGCTTGTGACAAGGTATGAAGATACTTTATAATAGTTTTTGCATTTTGCTGTTATTTACTTGAAGTATTCGACATCATATCTAAATATATCATTTTATTAGAACATTAAATTCATAGAAACTTAGAAAAAGATTTGTTATTTTGTCATTCCACCTTTTATCAATGATTCAAGCCTAAGGTAGCATTTGATTTAAAGTTTAAATTTTGTTGGTTGTGTTATTTAGATCAGCTGCAAACTACTAGTTAAAAAAGACATGCAAAAATTAACTATATTAACATTTGATGACTGTTTTCAATCTTTTTTTATCTTTAAATTTATAAATCCTAAAAAAATAATCAACAGAGATTTTATAATTATTTAATATTTATTTTGCATCTAAAAATTAGTCACTAGTGAGTAGAAAACCAGTATTTCCAGCTAACATTGAGAATATATCCAACAATGAAATTAAGGTTTAAGCAGACCCAGATTATTTATCATTGTTTTCAACATCTCTAAGATTTAAATACATATGTGTCTGTGGCTCTATTTTAGACATTTTTTAACGTTAGTTAGCCAATAGTTGGAGAATAATAGATATAAAGATGTAGAGCTAATTGCAAAAATTCCACGCAGTGAACAAGAATTTATTAATCATATCCTGGGTGCCAAGGAAGTTACAAAGACCTATAAGGCCATGACTATGTAATACATTTTAGTTGAGTGACAAAACAAAAATATTTAAGAAAAGTTTGCTATCAATGCCATTTATTTTAAGTATGGTAGCAGTTAAGACAAACTGTTCTTTTACAAAAAAACATTTTATGTGCTCTTTTTATTTATGTCTGTCAATAGTCCTATAGGAATATTAAGTAATTTACCTAGAGCCACCTGCGTGAGTGCTTAGCAATCAGCAGAGCTCAATTTGAACCAGGTATGCTTGCATCCCAAGTTAATGGTCTTTCCACTGCACAAGTTTGATCTTTTTAGGTGTCTAGAAAGGGGAACAAGTAATGTACACTGTAATATTCAGAGAAAACTGTAATGAATAGGCGGCTTTAATCCTGTCTTTTATAGGATAGGGATTATCCTAGCTCAGGGAGAGAATTCGATTGCTAGATTTGTCTAAGCAAAAGCCCAAAGATGAACACGAGAGTCTCTGTTTGCCTCAGTCTGTCGCTCTTGCCTGTCCTTCAACCTAGTGCGACTTCCATTCCCCTCAGTGCTGGCCCTCTTTGTTACATATCTGGACATTTGCCTCAGTCTCTTATGTCAAAGTCTAAGCAATAGTCTTCTCCCCTTTTAATTTATTCCACACATCAGATTCATTTTTCCAAAGTATGCATGGTATTCATTCAGTTCATGTATGTAATGCTTACTATTTTCCAAGAACTCTGCTGAGTGCTGGAGATACCAAGTAAGAAACAAAGTACTTCCTGCTTAGAAGGTCAACGTTTCAAGCAAGAGTTGTGGAAATAAATGAAGAATTTGAATACAGATACTGTTAGAGATAGGTATACGGAATAATGACATTATAACTCTTTATTCACATTGCTATTCCTCATTTGAAAATCCCATTATTTTCCATGTTCTAGAAAAAAGAGATAATCCTTTTTCTCTACAAGATGGGTTTCCTAAAACTTTGTCATAAATCAAATCATAATAAAGCATACTTACTTTTCCTTTGGAATAATACCATAATTAGGTATTTATTACAGAAAAGGGGCTCAACAGGATGACGGATACGTTTAACAGAAGGTCATTAAAGCTAATTAGAATGGCTAAACCCCCTAAAATAATTTGAAATTAGAAAATATGACCCCACTCATAGAACAGTATGTCCAAAATGGCCCTTACAGATTATACTTTTAAATACTCTCTTTTAATGATTATTTTAATATGTCAAGTTAAAAAATAAGAAAATATCTCTTTTAGTTGGCAAAGAAGTTCTCCAGATGTTAACTTTATTTCCTTCTCTCATGATTCTGCCGGTGGGCACAGTGGATATTATAACTGTTTCAAGTGACTTTTGGGGAGATTAAATTGGCAGAACAAAACGGTTTTCTTAACCCTTGTCCGATGTTTTTTTAAATTTATACCACATTTGAAACTAAGGCCCAGAAAGATTAAATTATTTCCTAAAGAAATGAAATTACTTGCTTTTTTAATAGAAAAAATTAAATTGGGATAAATATACTCTAGCTAGTCTGTAAGTGTGCCACATTGTACCCCCAAAATGAAATGTAAATGTGTTTTTTAATAAAATTGAGTCATTTAAAATCAATATGGAAATTATGAAAAAGCCCCTTGGAACAGTACCGATCACTTAGTAGAAAATCAGTGAATATGTTTTGAATAAATGCATGGATTATGTGAATGAAACTAGAACCCGTCTCCCTGGTCGAACAGGCAAATCTAGCAAGCAAGCTGCATAGGCTTAAAGTCAGTAGAGAAGCCCACGCTGTGCTGTGAAGCTGCACGCAGGCCCTCCTAAGCCTGGGTCTAAATGACCTTGCAACCCCACGCTCCATGACTGAAGACACGGCTGGACAGATCCACAACAGGAAAAGATAGTGGGTACCTCACTCCCGCATTTCTCAGCCACATTTCTTAGAGATTGAGGGGAAGAGTAAGGACCCTGGTGTTTGCCTCCCCCACACATAGACAATGCCAATGTTCCAATCCTTGTTTTTGATGAATAACCAAAAAGTTCTTGCTCATGTTCCCTTTGAAGTGCATGACTGTTAGCTATATAAGCCCCGCCCTGCATGTACTATGCTTTGTTTAAAAGTATGTGAACTACAGCCAGATCTGTAGACCTTGGAGCAGCTCCTCAGAAGACTCTGTCAGACTGTTTCCTGGGACTTGAGTTTCTCACCTTGATTATCAAATAAAGTCCTTTAACTCAACTTTACCTGGACTCTATTTCAGTCAACAAGTACATGGCTTCAACTTTATCCCAGAGAAAGACAACAGCATCCAGGAACCGGTCTGGTACAATCAGGTTGGCCTTGGTGTTCACAGGAGCCGGTCTGGCACCCTTATGGTGTTCTCCTGGTGAACACAAACAATTTCACAAAACACACCAACATCGGACAAGGCCATTTCATGATCATGATGGATCGAAAAAAAGACCACTCGCTAATCACTTCTGAACAGATAGAAAATCAAGAACATTGTCCTCAATATAAAAATAATTAAATATCGTCCTTTGCTGGCAAATATGAGTGACCATTGCTTCTTCATGAATTGAATTTTAACTTTGGCCTCGTCTGGTTTTTTTTCCTTCTAGATAAGAATTGTAAAGATTTCCAGCCATAAAATAATTCCTACTTTCTAACAACATACAAACCAGAGCAAAGTCTCTCTTGATGTTCCCCCCACCACTACCTAGCACAAGAACAAATTCTTTTTTAAGTTCTTTTTAAAACTATCTTAATGTGATGCCACAGGTCTTCCCCCGGTGTGCACCTTCCCTCCAATCACCTACTCAACAGGAGGTGTGTTCCCGGTGGTCAGGGGCTGAAAGTCATTGACTTTTTCTACCACCCTCTCCTTACTCAATGTATCAATCTGCAGCCTGGTGTGATGGTTAACTTTATGGGTCAACTTGACTGGGTCATGGGGGGCCCAGATATTTGGTTAAACATTATTTCTGGGTGTGTCTGTGAGGGTGTTTCTAGACATGTTTAGCATTTGAATTAAGTAGACTGAGTAAAGCAGATTACCCTCCCCAGTGTGGGTGGGCCTCATCCAATCCATTGAGAACCTGAAAAGAGCAAAAAAGGCAGAGGAAGAAAGAATTGACTCTTCCTGCCCGGTGCCTTGAGCTGGAATGTCAATATCTTCCTGCCCTTGGACTGGAACTCACACCATTGGTTCTCCTGGTTCTCAGGCCTTTGGACTCGGACTGCAGTACGTCACAGACATTTCTGGGTCTACAACATGTAAATGGCAGATCATGGGACTTCCTAGCCTCCATAATCTTGAGAGTCAATTCCTTATAATAAGTGTCTCTGTCTTTCTCTCTGTACATCTATAACTATATCTATATATGTGTATAGGTAGGTAGATAGATAGACAGACAGACAGATAGATAGGTGGATAGATAGATATACATACCTCTTTTTGGTTGTTTCTTTGGAGAGTCCTGACAAATACATCTACCACCCAACGAATATGAACTTTTTCATGGTTACTAATAATCTCTAATTATGTAATGGATGACATCTTCTCTATCCCCAACTCATTTATCATTTGGAATTCCACTCTACTGCCCTCCAACTTCAGGGATTCTGTTTTATGCTTGTTTTGCTTTGTTTTATTTTCCTTGGCTTATGTTCTCTTTGTTCTGATTGTTGTATTCTGGTCATTCTTGTGCAATTTCTTTCACAGGTTTTTATTATTTTTTCTGTCATTTTTAATATTTATATCCCCAAATGTTCCATTTGATTGCCTTCCTATATTCATAATATTCTCACATACTGTCAACTTTTAACCAAATGTGGATCATTGTTGGAAAAGTGGCACTCATTATTTCTTAATGCCTGTCAACAGGATTTCAACAGTCTTCTCAATTCTACCTATTCAAAATAAAATTCATTATCTCTCACACAAAACCTCTATTTATATCTGTGTTCTTTGTCAGTGGTATTGTCAGGTACCCAATTTCCAAGCTAGAAACCCTAAAGTCATCATTAACATCCTCTTCTTTACATTAACACCAAAGTAGTGCTGTTCACCCTACATCTTTACATTCTTTACAACTACTGCCATTGTTCAGGCTCTCATTTCCTCTGTAATTATTGATATACACCCTTAAGTAGTTTCCTTGTCCACATGCTACCAGCGTATTAATGTAAACTATGCAATGCTTCCTGAATTGTCATTATAAAATAAAAAATTGATTGTGAGATTTATCTGTTAAAGTAAAAATAATGTGTTGCCATTGCCAAAAAGTATTTAAAATTTTTTTAGCATGTCATTCAAGGTATTTGATAGTTTGACTCCAATTTTTATTTCTAATTTTGTGTCTAGGCCTTCTATACTGAGCTCTGAAACATGAGGCAAATCTCTGTTCTCTAAAAATACTCATCATTATCTAAACATTCCATGGCAATTCCATACTTTTTCTATTGCTTTCCTTGAAATCCCTTCCTCTCTTTCCTTTTGCATTATGAAAATAAAAAAATCAGATACAGAAAAGTACAGACAATGCAACACACAAAGATGCACACACCAGCCAAAAATACGAAATGTAAACCCTATCATTGTTATAGCATATCATGAATTTGATATATATCCTACCTATATATTTTTATACTTTATATTTTTAGATTTCCATTATAAACTTTATGCTGAATATATACAATATACACAATTATGACGTGTTTGAATGTTTGCATCAGTTGTACTTTATAGAGCATGCTATTCTGAAACGTGTTTAATTATGACAACTTTTTCATAAGTTTTGGTATAATGTAGGGCTCAAAAGCCCCCAACCACCACCCATAGTGTCTCTGAGGGAGCACTGTGGCTACTCACAGCCCTTTACTCCTTTGTTCAGAGATTTAAATCGACCAGTTTCACCCCATTATGAAATCTGTTGGGATTTTGATAGAATTGTATTGACTTAATAGATTAATTAGAGGGAAAAATGGGCAGTTTTATAGTCATAAGTTTAGATTCACGCACATATTTCCTTTTGTTTTTCTTTTTCCTAGCAGAGCATTCACTTTTGCATTTCAATTTTTCCATTTAGGTTCAATGTCCTTCTTGACTTAAATCAGATAAAACTACATTATTGGAAAATTTTATGGGAGATACAGGTTTCAGGAATGTTGGATTAAGCAGCTCAGACAAGCCCCAGAGTCCGTTCTGCTCCATCCTTGCTGCTCACCGCGGGCTTTCATTTTGTCGTCCGGCCCTCCGTTTGTGCCACAGAGATGGATTTCAGCAGCACCAGGGGCATTTCTGCCCTAGAAGCCCTGGCAGAAAAGAGTCTTACAAATGTCCTAGGCCACACTCTCATCGCACCAGTTTGTCCGTATGCTTATTTCTGATCCAATCACTGTGGTAAAGAAAATAAGATATCAAAGTGAAATCAACAGCATTAAAACCATATTTCTTGAGAATGGCTTAGACATGGTGCCTTTTTTCTTTCAGGAGAAGCCATAGATGGAGGCTGAGAGGGCAAAGCCAGCCACCAACTACATTTAGTCAAAGAATTCAAATCTACGAATAGCTGGAAAGTAATTTCTAGCCAAATTAAAAAATATATTTATGCATATATTCGGAGAATCCACAATTTATATACACACATGTCTAATAACAGCCAGTGTTTACAGAACACTGTCAAGTATATTGTCATATCGGGATTGAAAGTTTCTGTAAGACAGCTAGTAGTTATATTCGTTTCTTTTTTGGGAGGTGTAGAAACTGAGGGGCCTGGAGAAGTTAAGAAACTAAGAGATGTAACTAGTTAGTGGGGAATCATGGTTTTGGATCCAAATCTTCTCATTCCAAAATCATGCTATTCACAGATTAGTGTTTTATTTATGCTCACTTGCTCTCTCCCTCTCTTTCTTTCTCATAGATGGTTTTCTGACATAAAATAAGGGAATAGATTCAGAATCTTTCAAATTATAAGAAAGCCAAATATGTATAACATATTTTTATTTATTTATACAATACTTCAAATATTAAACTGTGCTTTTAAATGTATATTTCACTAAAACACACTAAATACAATTTTTCTTATGTGTAAATTCACATTCTTCTGTGTACATTCAATCAAGATTCTGCAAAGATGCTTCTACATAAAATATATGTCAGTGTGTGTGTGTGCATTTGTACATACAATATGTTTTAAATCTTAAGTATGATGATTTCTTTAAAAAATCTTATCAAGAAGTAAGGTTATAGGAAGAATAGAATAAATGTTTCCAAGGATTTGTAAACTTGAGGGTTGGGGCAGGAATTTATAAGAGAAAAGTGAAAAGATAGAGCAAATTAGTAACCACATGTGGAAAAATTGTTGCAAAATATACTAAAATAGAACCTTTATCTGAGAGAACAGAAATTTAGGTATGTGAACATCAGCTTCTCAGAGAGCCATGATATGAACAATTAAAAATAAATGTTAATTTTCATATGGCTTAGTAGCTCTGATTGCTCGTCTAGAGCTGCTACTGACAATACATCAGGAATCAATTTAGGATCCAGTTGAAAACAAAGTTTGTAATCCTTATGTAGTGGATTTTGATGCCTCAGGCAGTACAGCGATGTAAAAATGATTTAAAAATGCCCCATTTTTGTGTAATCAATAAAGCTTTTCTCTAAAGTAGGTTAGGTTCAAAACATTCCCAGGCAGACTCCGCTGCGCAGCGTCTGCGGAGTTCCAGCCAAACCATCTAAGCTTGTTTTTATGTAAAGGTTCATTACACAGCCCATCTTCCAGCTACTTAGCACCGACGTCACTCAATCCAACAAAACGTCGCCCTTCAACATTAGGTTAAACCAAATATATATCAGTACCCTCCCAGGAGCCTCACAGAATAAAGTGCTGGGAAAATGATTTCAAAACATGCGGGTATGAATGTTTCGACAGTAACTTTCTATAACAACTGATTTTTAAAGGGTAGGTGAATCAGTTATTGAAATTAGGTAAACAAAGGAGAATAATAGTCTTTGTTAGCTGTGTTATGTAAAATTCCCTTTATTATGACATTCAATTTCTAGGTATTATTTTATTTCAAAGAATGGACAAAACTAATTTTGGGCATTAATGATTAATTCCCTGTACATGTTTATGAATCATTTACACACATATTTACACATTATACAATGAAACTTTCTGAACTTATTTATGATTTTTTATTAATATTCACTTTTTGTCACCATCGTAAAAACTTGTGGTAACATGATTGATGTTACACTTTGACTATATACAGATGTATATAGATCTTGGGCTGCATGACAGCTCTCTATTTGAAAAATGTTGTTACCTTCAAGGAAATTTTATGACTTACACAGCACAAAAAATTTGGAGCTTCCACATCTTGGCTACTGTGAATGATGCTACGATGAACATAAGGGTGCATATATCTTTTAATTTTAATAATTATAATACAAATATATAATATATATAATTTAACAATACTCAATTTATATATGATGGTGTCCTAAAGCAGGACATCATTTATAAATAAATAAAATTAGTTTAGAAATAAATCAAAATATTATCTTTTCACGCAAGTAAAATATTAAATAATTCAAAACATTGTTCTGAAGGCTGAGCAGCTGATGAAAACCATCATCACAGGAGACCTGGATTCCAAATATGACCCTACCATTCACTTGTTTATGACTTAGGGCATTTGTATTTTCCTCTTGGTTTCTTTTTTCAAATTAGGGAAAGTGGAAGTATTAATTATTAAAGGACCGCTTTAATATATAAATTTCTATGTTTTCTTTTCTGATAATCATGGCTGGGAAAGGAAGACTAATGTTGAAGTGGGTGGGGGAGTGCTATGGAAATATTTTAACAATAGACTTTATCCTCTAGGGCAGTTTTTAGTTCACGGTAAAACTGAGTGGAAAGCACAGAGAGGTCTCATGTACCCTCTGCCCCCACACTCATACAACCTCCCCCACTATGCACTTCTCAGGCCACAGTGGTACATTTGTTACAATCAATGAACTTACCTGGATTATATTATATATAACTCAAAGTCTATAGTTTGTTTATATTAGGTTTCACTGTTGGTATTGTACATCCTATGGGTTTGGACAAATGTGTAATGAGGTGTATCCACCATTACAGTATCGTACAGAGTAATTTTACTGCCCTAAAAATCTTCTGCGTTCTGCCTATTCATCTCTCTTTCCCCCGTTAGCCACGGATCTTTTTACTGTCTCCGTGATTTTGCCTTTTTCAGAATGTCATATAATTGGAGTCATACAGCATGTAGCCTTTTCAGACTGATTTCTTTCACTGAGTAATATGCATTTAAGATTCCTACATGTCTTTTCATGGCTTCATAGTTCATTTCTTTTTAGTGCTGAATACTAATAATCTATTTTCTATATATAGCACAGTTTATTTATCCACTTGTCTACTGAGGGACATCTTGCTTGCTTTCAAAGTTTGGCCATTATGAATAAAATGGCTATAAAAATCTCTGTGCTAGTTTTTGCGTGCACATAACTTTTTAACTCCTTTGAGTAAACACGAGGAGTGTGATTTGCTGGATTGTGCGGTAAGAGCATGATTAGTTTGCTGATGGACTGTCTTGGGAAGTGGCTGTAGCATTTCGCATTCCACCAGCAGGGAAGGAGTTCCTGCTGATCCACATCTTCGCTCCATTTGGTGTTGTCACTGTTTAGGATTTTGGCCATTCTAATAGGTATATTCATGTCTTTCGACCATTTTTAAATTAGGTTGTGTGTTTTCTTTCTATTGACTTTTAAGAGTTCTTTGTATATTTGTATAACAGTCTTTTATCAGACTTGTCTTTTGTAATTATTTTCTCTCAGTCTGCAGCTTATCTTCTCATTTTCTTGACATTGTCTTTCTCAGAGCAGAAGTTTTAAAATGTAATGAAGTCCAGCTTACCAATTCTTTCGTGGATCATGGCTTCGTCCTTGTAACTAAGAAGTCATCACTATATCCAAAGTCATCTAGGCTTTCTCCTGTGTTGCCTTCTAGGAACTGTACAGATTGGCACTTTACATTTCGGTCTACAATCCAGTTTTAGTTAATTTTTATGATGGATGTAAGGTCTTTGTCTAGATGCATATTTTTGTATGCAGACATCCAGTTGTACTGTGATATTTTTAAAAGTAGAAATGTTTAAGGGGGAGTTTATTTTGAAGAAGATGTGAGAGATTCTTACAAAAGAAAGTACAGTTTTTATTGCATTTTATATATATGGGGCACAGCTAACTTACCAATAAAAAATAGGAAGAATTTTTAGGAACTACCAAAACCAAGAAAGAATGGATATCTTAAAGTTATAGCTTGGATACCTGTATAGCTAATGTTTTTTTTTTTTTCCTTGATCTCAGTAAACTTTGTAGATAAAAGTGTTTCTTTTATCTTATCATTTTGATTTTTCATGGATTATGCTTCCATTATATTAAAAGATTATAGCTGAAAATAATTGGTAAAGATGAATAAACAACCTCAATGTGTTGAGAACTCCTTTTATTAAAGAATATATTAATTATAAAGTTCCATACTGATACTTCAGAGACATTCAGAATAATATTTACAGAGCTTTAAAAACTTGCAACACCTTATTCTTTATAATATGGTTATTATATAATATTGACTGCTATAAATGGAGTGTTGTATAAATGCTGACTAGACCTTGTGGCTGATGATGTTGAGTTCTTCTCTATCCTTCCTGATTTTTTTCTGGTTGTTTTGTCTGTTGCTGATGTTCTGTCTAGTTATCAACTGGTATCGAAGTTTACAACTATAACTGAGATTTGCCTATTTTTCCTTTCAGTTCTAGAAAAGTTGCATTACATATTTTACAGCACTGTTGTTTGATGCATACACACTCAAGATGATCATTTCTTCTTGGAGAACTGATCCATTTATCATTGTGTGATTTCCTTCTCTGTCTCCGATGATTTTTTTCCTTTAAGTCTACTTTATCAAACATAAATATATCTACTCCACTTTCATGTTTGTATCATAGATCTGTTTCTCATTCTTCTCTTTTCATTCTGTCTATAGTGTTATATTTGAAATGAGATTTTATAGATAGCATAGGTCATGTTTTGCAATCTTCTCTGTCCATCTCGGTCTTTTAATTGGTATATTTAGATTATTTACATTTAATGCAACTATTGGTATGTTAGGAATTGTCTGACTTTTAATTTTTGTTTTCTCTGTTTTTCATTTATTTTTCTTATTTTCTGCCTTCCTGTGGGTTTCAGATAATCTAGGTTTTAGAATCTCATTTGATTTATGTATAGCATTTTATATACCTTTTTTGGTGGTTAATGTAGGTCTTACACTATATGTGCATAACTTATCACAGTCTACTGGTGTCAACATTTTACCAGTTTAAGTGAAGTATAAAAACTTTATCTTCCTGTATGTCTCTTTACTCTCCCCATTTATAATTGTCTTAAATATTTTCTCTATATAAATTCATAGCCACATGACACAGTGCTACAATTTTTGCTACAGCTCTCAAATATAATTTAGAAAACTCAGAGGGAAGGAAGCTTATGGCATTTAATCATTTTTTCTGCTTCTATTGTTTGTTCTGCCTCCCAGATATCTCAAGATTGCTTCTTTCATCATGTCTTTCCTACTTAGTGAAATATCTTTAGCGTTCTTTCAGAGTAGGTTTACTGATAATAAATTCTCTGTCTTCTTACATTTCAAAAATGTCTTGTTTTCCCTTTCATTTATGAAGGATATTTTCACTGAATTTAGAAATATAGGTCTATAATTCTTTTCTTACAGCACTTAAAAAATGTATCATTTCCTTCTGGTCTCCATGGTTTTCTATGAGAAATCCATTGTCATTTGGATTGCTTTTCTTCTATAGGCAAAGTAACTTTTCTTTTTCTTTTTTTTAAAAATTTGGCACCTGAGCTAACAACTATTGTCAATCTTCATTTTTTTTTTTAAATTCTTCTCCCCAAGGCCGCCCCCCCCCCCCACCCCAGTACATAGTTGTATATTCTGGTTGTGCTATGTGGGACGCTATGTACTATGTGTTTGGGGCTGACCTTGTGGGATAGTGGTTAAGTTCACATGCTCTGCTTTGGTCACCCAGGGTTTGCAAGTTTGGATGCCAGGCGTGGACCTACACACTGCTCATCAAGCCATGCTGTGGCAGCATCCCATGTACAAAAGAGAGGAAGATTGGCATAGATGTTAGCTCAGTGACAATCTTCCTCATCAAAAAAATATATATTATCATGTTTGGTAGAAAATATCACACATCTCATATGAAGCTTTGCATGAATCAATTATTAATGATGAAAAAAGTTTTTCTTCTTTTTTAATGATTTTTTTTTTGGTGAGGAATATTGTCCCTGAGCTAACGTCTGTAGCCAATCTTCCTGGTTTTGTTTTTCTCCCCAAAGCCCCAGCACATAGTTGTGTATCCTAGTTGTAAGTCATTCTAGTTCTTCTATGTGGGATGCCACCACAGCATGGCTTGATGAGCTGTGCATAGGCCTGTGCCCAGGATCCAAACCAGCAAACCCCAGGCTGCCAAAGTGGTGCATGGGAACTTAACCACTTGGCCACAGGGCCAGCTGCCATAAAATTTTTCTTTATAATTGAAGATATAGCAATAGAATGCATAAAGAGGCATTTTCAATTAAATATCAATCATGAAGCCACTGCTGGTTTCTTGCATGACTGCCACAAGTTACAGAACACGTCAAAAGAAACATAAATGCTCTTTTTAAAATTGACATTTAAAATTAAATTCAGACTTACATGTAACTAATTTGTACAAAGAATTCTGTCTTTTTAGAAAAATTATGTCACTAGAATCATTAGCTCTATATGTACTAAAATATGTATTTCAAAAGTGTCGGCGTCTACCCCTGTAGACTCTGTCACAGCCTATAAAACACTCTTAATGGCTCCAGTAACAGTTGCTCAGCAGAACGATCCTATTCAGAATGAAGAGCTGTAAAAAGATATTTGCAATCTTGCAATTGCCAAGAGCAAATGGTATCACTTTTAATTATGCTGATGGAAAATGAAATCGTTAAAGGTAAAACTTTTGGCGATCTAATAACAATATTTGCAGAAAAGTGAGGCAACAATATCTTATGATCAATTAAGGTATCACATTAATAAAATCATGTTGTGAATTAAGTAAAATTATGACACTAAAATACTTTTTGTAAGTTTTAAGTTTATATTGCTACTCATGTATCACTATTAATTCTATTACATTGTATAAGTTATTAAAGTACGTTTAAAGGAAAATCGTTATAGTTTAGTAACTTTGACAGCACTTTTTTCTGGTTCTTGAACAAAGGGGCCTGCGTTACTCCCCAGGGAGTCAGGACTGCGCTGCCCTTCCCCTACGCACTGGCATCCTGTTGCTGTCTCCCATCGGCTGAACCCACACATAAAGCAGAAGACGTGGTAGCCCGAGTGATCCGATCTGGAGCTCGCTCTCCTCAGGGAGCAAATGGAATAGAGAAAGACACACAATGGCTCTCAATGCTAAAGTAAGAGAAGAATCAACACAGTGGCTGAATAAAGCTGGAAACACTGCATATTTCCTCTGCACCTCTCAGAAATTCTACAATCTAGTTAACATGTGAAAGATCTTCAGAAGTCCTACTTGAAAGTGACACAGTTCAGTTTAGTTTGCAAGCATTTTCCAAAAATGAATATATTGATTTTACACATTTCTAATTAATAAAAATAAGCAATATTTGAGGAGTAAATAATTAGATTTGAGATAAATGGTATGAACATATAATTATCAGGTGAAAATAAGAGAATATATTTTACATGAACACAGAGACGTGGTATTCAGGGCTTTGGTGATCAGCATTAGTTTAATGGAATATTATTTACTTGAAATATTAATAAACTTTTGCGGGCAATCTCTAAGATGCCTCTCTTTTTGTATGCATACTTTTGTGTAACCACCTCTTCTTGAGTATGGGCTGGACCTTGTGGCTCGCTTCTTACAAATTGAAAGGAGCAAAGTTAGGAAACATTACTTCCAAGATTAGTTTATAAACCATCTACTACTTCTGTTTTAAGCTCTCTGTCTTTGTAATCATTTCCCTGAGGAAATCCAGCTGCCAGGTCTTGAGGACACTCTGGCTGGCGACCTTGCAGAAGGACCCTTCATGACAAAGAACTGAGACTTCCAGCCAACAGCCAGCTAGGAGCTGCGTGCTCCTGTCAACAACCCTGTGAGGGAGCTTGGAAGTGATTCCTCCAACCCAACCCTCCAGATTTCATTGGCCCAAACCAATAGTTTAATTGTAAATCCAGGAGAGGCCTTGAGCCAGAGGCATCCAGGAAAACTGCTCTAGGATTCCTGATTCTCAGAAACTGTGAGACAATATACACTTGTTGTTTAAGCCACTAGATTTGATATGATTTGTTACACAGCAATAGATAAGAAGTCAACCATACGAAAGTGTCCTAAGGAGAAAGAAATTTGGAAAACAATGTGATAACAAAAATTCAAAAATTTTTTGTTTTATTCTATTGTTGCTTTCTACTGAATGACTTTCCAAAGGTTTAATACTTAATGTATGTTTTACCTACTGCTCAAACACAAAAGAAGACCACATGGATTATGATTATAAGAAGCTGAAATCTTTCAAAGAATTTGAAGACCTTATTTGGCAGTCAAAATTCTCTCTCCTTTATCTGAAAATTACCAGGATTCTTTATGTTTTTGACTTTTGTCATCTATATTTATTCCTTTTGAAATGAATTCTCCAATTTTATGTGTGTGTGTGTGATATTTCTGATTTTTTATCCCTTAAGATAGTTCTTAAGGGAAACAATCTTAAGGGAGTAGTATTAAAATGGAATTATAGTACATAAAATAGGAACCTAATGAATATTATTAAACAAATACAATATTACTTAGACTTGAATGACAAAGGGTACAGAATAACATGCTAAAGAGAAAAATATTACCCCTGACTAATCATGTCATATACACAACTCACATTAAGTGTTTCATGTTGGTAATCTCACTTCAAATATAATTTTCTATGTTGTTTAATTTCCTAGTTGTCAATATATTTTTTACATATCATTGGGATAGGGAAGACTACAGTTGTGGTTTAAAATCCTAGTAAGTCAGAACTATTTCAGAAATTTTACTTGAGTCAAATTTACATAAAGTTAATCTCTTTAAATTGAACTTGATACTGCTGTTACTCAATTTGAAAAAAAATGGGTTTTTTTGCTTATTAGAATATTGACGCAATTTTTTAGAACATCGAATAATACAGCCTTAAAACTCAGAAAATATTTAAAACACCGTTCATACTTTTGATATTTGGAAGAAGACCTTACTGCAGTGATTAACATTGATAAAATTGATTCTTAAGATAGATTATTTGATTTCTCCATCCAGGATAAGTTGAAAAAATCAACACGTATATAATTACTGAACACCTATATAATTACTGTTATATTTGTTTTGACACATAAATAGTCATATATTCATTATTTTATCCATCCACGGATGCATCTTATTTTAATACCTCCCAAAAATGAGTTGCAGATATCAGTACATTTCAACCCTAAACACTGTAATATACACATCATTGCTTAGATCTCACTATCTGTTTATACTCTGGCTGAGGTTAAATTTATGTAAAACAAAACACACAAATCCTATCTGTGCCATTCAATGTATTTTGACAAGCGCACACATGTATGTAACCCAAACATCTAGAAAGAGAAAGAACTTCACTCCAAAATCCCTTCCAACTCCTATCCATCAATCCCTGTTGCCAAACCTCAGAAGATGTCTTACATTTTTCATCATAGGTTAATCTTGACTCTTCTAGCACTTTATATAAATGAAACAATATGGCATAAGTTTTTTTGTGTATGACTTTTTTCAGTCAGAGCAAATTTTCACTCACCTTTTATGAATCATTTTTGATCTAACATTCATTTTCCTTTTTCTCAAATTGTACCCTATGGAAATTACTCTATGTTAAGATGAGTGATAAACTCAGTTTATATTTATTTCAAAATGTTATATTTAGGCTTATTTTTGAAAATAGTTTTGTTGGGTTTACCATTCTAGGCTAAAAATTTGCAAAGAATTTTTAATCTATGAATTGGTGTCTTTTATCACTCTGGACAACTTTAATCTTTTTCTGCTATTGCAAATCCCATTACGCAACCCAGATTAAAAGCATGTTAGATCTTTTTCTCTATCCTTAATGCCTTTTGAGCTTTCTTTCATACTCTTTATTTCTTTAACTCTCTATGTTGTAGGTAATTTATACAGATTTGACTTTACGTTAATTAGTTCCTTCTTTAGCTGAATATAGTTTGCTATAAATATCATCTAATATTTTTTAAGATGGATGTGTATATATTTAATTTGGAAGGTCTATCTAGTGCTTTCCAAAACTTCCTGGTCAATTTTGATAATCTCTTGCCCTTTGGTCATACATTTTATATTCTTTTAATTTTTTAACAGATAAAATATAAATATTATATGTACAATAGTAATATTGCTAGTTACAGGTCTGATTTCTTTAACTGCTGTCGTTTGCTGGTGGTAGATTGTCTTCTCTTGTGCTTTTTGCTCTGAGTGAATGATCTTTGGAATGTATTTATGGAAATTCCTTGAGGCCTAAATTTAGAGCACATTCATCCAACAACTCTTGTTTTGAGCTTGTTTTTTCTAGGCGTCTGAGGATACAAATTTATGCATAGCATGCTCTGAGATAATACAAATCAGTTTCACACTCACAGAAGGGCAGAGTTGTGGTAGAAAGTCTCAGTGGCTACATTTGTTTATTCTTGCTCAATCCAGAACTAAAGTTAAGGCAAGAAATCATGCCACTCTTGTTAGATGGCTTGGTTTTCTGTTTATCCACTGATACTGCCCACCTTCCTTTGTCCTAGCTTTATTCTGTGTCTGTAATTTCACTTCCCACTTGCATGGAAACAGGCTCTGCATGAACCATGGATATTTTTTTCTCCTCTCACCAATATGCACATGCATGGTCCAATAAATAGCAAATTCAGCCCGCTAGAAAGGACTGATGACTGCAAGTTTAAATCTGACTTCAGCAGTTATTTACTTCCCTGAATATATTGTTAGTAATTTCTAGTGTCTGATGATTTCCCTCATTTTCCCACTCCTCAGTGATTTGTGTTTTTTTGTTCTTCTGAACAAGTAGTTCTCCAGTATTCCATTGTGAAAATGCACCCATGTCATTACTGCTTGAATAAAGGCAAGTAGTTATTTCAAAGACTTTTAAAGAGAAACTCAAATCAGAAAGGCAGGTTATGGGAGGAAAATACATGCTCTATAATTCTAGTAGCTGCCATATGTAGATGGTGTAGGGAGGATGAACTATTCCTCTACCCTCTAGGTTCTTCCAGCTGGTCTAAGAATTAAATTGACATCAGACAGAATAACAGGGAAAATCAAACAAAGCTTCATAATATGTCTACATGAGAGAAACCCAGAAAACTGAGCAACTTACCAAAATGGCTGAAGCCATCACCTTAAATACCATCTTTAGTTAAAGACAAAGGAGGATGTTGGGGGTAGTGGTTTGGAACTTCAAGGGGGAGGAAGGAAATTCACATGGAGATGGAAAAGCAAATATTTGGTAAAAACATGTTTGCCATACCTTGCAAAAATAACGGGACAACGGGAGGACTTTGATTGGATGGGCCTTGCTAGGCTCCTCTCTGTCTACCACACCTAGTTTATATTAAACTGTAGCTTTATCTTATGGTATTAGCTCCTTCCTGGATTAGGCCTTCTATCTTAAATTCTTTTAGGCAGTTAGAGGAATGGTCAAAGTTTCTTCCTGAGTCTTTTGTTCTTAAAAATAATCAAGCCAAAGTGACACATTTTGGGTGGCAAATTCTGATCCTCTACAATAGAGATAGATATAAATATGGATACAGATATAGATATACAGACATACACATCTTTCAGTACTTTGTCTCTTGATTTCTTTTATCTCTGTGTCAGTGTAAGTACTAAATGTATCTATTAAAAATTCTTCTTTTTTAAGTAGATTACGTCACTGTCTTTATTCTGCTTAATTTTCCTTAAATACATTTTCTTCTTTGATATCTGAAACGTTTGATATAAACGTTTGTGATGACGTTGAATTAAAGTAATGTATTGTTTCTGCTGCCTCCAGAAATATATTTTTTCATGTTAATTTCATTAGCTTCCTCTCTATTTCACTTTTTCCTTCATATATATACATATACATACATATATTCCTATATATATATGAATATGTATAAACATAAATTTGTTTGTATATTTAAATAAACAGAAAGTTATGGGGAATGCGAATTAATTTATAATCAGGAAATTCAATTAGACTTAAAAAGCAATTTATTTTAATTTGCATACTATAAACTGTAATGAAAATATAAGCATGCATGTGTATTTTTGTATAAATGTATTATTTAAATTGTTCCAAATCTATCCCCTTCATTAATGTGTGAAATCAACTTTATCACTTAGTATAAACTTCTAAAGATACAAATATTCCATACTAAATCTCCTGTTTATTAACAGTTTCTCAAAATTTTAACTGTTTTGCTTCAAAAAAACCCCACTCCTACACATATTTTGAGTTAATATTTTTGGTAAGAATTTTTTTCAAATATGCTCTTACACACCATAGCAGCATAAGCAGGAACAAGCTTACAAGGTGGTTAACTTTACTCTTACTCCAACTAGAAGGATTCTGCAAGAGTAATGTAAGATATCATTGTCTGGCTCCGTATGGCTTTTCATGAAAAAGACACACCTACACCAAAACACGTCCCTCTTGCCTTCAGAAAGTGAGACCACAAAGGAAGGTCCTGTTTGCATAGAAATGCCTGGTAACTGTCATAAATGAAAAGTTCATGTATTCAGCAAAAATGAAAATGCTTCTTGAAAGGTGTCATTTCTGTAGCTCTCCAATAAAGTCAGAGTAAATTTGACTTAACTTTAGAGACTACAGGTAGGAAATAGTTGACAACGCTGGCACGTGGCCTTTCTGTTCTCAAATCTCAATGACATCTGTTTGGCTAATGAGGCAGAAAAAAGGAGCAATTTCTGAAAATATTACACCGTATTGTCCATGTTTTATTTACATCTAAAGTTGAACTTCTTTTAATTGTTAAATCAAAATAAATAAGGTGAATAAGTTTGAGGATACAACAATTTCTGTTTACAGAATTGTACCAAAACTATTTTAAGACAAAAAGAGAGATTCAAAATTAACATGGGAGGGCTGGCCCAGTGACTTAGTTGTTAAGTTCGCATGATCCACTTTGGTGGCCTAGGATTCGCAGGTTCGGATCCCAGGCACAGACCTATGCACCACTCACCAAGCCATGATGTGGTGGCATCTCACATGCAAAATAGAGGAAGACTGGAACAGATGTTAGCTCAATGACAATCTTCCTTAAGCAAAAAGAGGAAGCTTGGCAACAGGAGTTAGATCAGGGCCAAGCTTCCTTACCAAGAAAAACAAATTAATGTGGGTAACATATCTGAAGATTACTAGTAGAAAAGACCAAACCTACTGCCTCTGTCCTATGTCCCCTCTGAACTGGTGAACCCTGGGTGCTGAAGCAGAGTGCAGGAACTTAACTACTACACCACCGGATTGACCCCTCCTAATTCTTTTTGGTGCTTAATTGACTCACCTTTGGCACTGGGGACCTTCATGCAGGTCCTTGCTTCTTTTGGCACCAGTCAATTAACGGTCATTAATTTCTGGCATCTTCATCGCTTTCTGGCAAAGAAGAGAGCCAAGGTTTTCTTGCATGTTTTGCTTCCTCAGACCTGGAATAGAATTTAGATGCCACAATTGAAGCACTAGCTATGTCTATTGCTACTGGATTGGAATTACAGTCAGGCAAATTCAGCTAACAAAGCCAAAAAATGGTATTTATTAAAAAAAAAACAATATATAGTGGCATTCCCAATTTATACTAAATATTATAGAATTTAAAATGTTTTTATATAGTTATATCAATTCTGTGACACTGCATATTTTGGTTGTTAAAAAGATTAATTAAAAATTTTTATTATTCTGTGGAATATATGCATAGTTTGAAAATGATAATAACGATATTACTGCACTAATTAAACTACTGAACACAGTTTTAAGTTTTTATGGCAGTTCTATTTATCCTTGGACTACAATCTTCTAAAAATGTACAATCAACAGTCAGTGTCTAAAATCACTTGAAATAATAATTTTAATGTGTTTATGTTACTATGTTTATTTCCATTTTTTCAGTTTTTAGGAGTTATATTTTCCTTTTTAATTTTATTTTTGTCTATTAAAGTCATCAATAATTTTCAAAGCCAAAACCATAAGATAAATTTAAAAGACTATACAGGGCATAGAGATCTTTTCCTAGTTTCATACATGTTATTAAGTGTGTATGCCATTGCTTATTCAAACAGTCCTTCCTTTTCATTTTCCTCAAAGGTAAAACTGGACAATAATGCTATCTACCCCAAAATATTGTGGGGACGATTCAGTGGGGAATATTTGTTAACAGCTGATATTTATGCACAGACATTTGGCGAATTCTATATATGTTTATTGAATAAACTAAAAATGGTTTCTATTAATTCCAATCACTCTATATACTTATACATAAGGCCTACAGTTCAAAAATACAAAATAACTGTAAAAACATTTTAAGCAATTTGTTCCCAAGCTACGTTTTTTTGTATAGGGAGGCGATTACTAAGTCAATGAACAGGCAGATGAAAAACTAAAATGCTAATCCTTAAAAATACAAGAAGGCTAGAAAGTGTAATAAATTGTATTACACTCTCTACAGAGTGACTTTATCACAATTTTAGGACAATAAGAGTTGTAATCGGTTACTGAGTTTTGGGGATATCATTCCAGAAAATTCTTTCATCTTCCTCTTGATAAATTCAGGTTTGAACATTATTCTAGATCCTTCAACTTTTTTTCCAAATCTTACATATTCCTCTACATAAGCTCCAGTTCGAAACAGTGCTGCTTTAAAGAGATGCCCAGAAGTAAACTTGAGTATGACCAGTGCAGATATTTTCCAGATTTTTCTGGAGAATTTACCTATTTTCTCAATTGTTCTAGATATATACATTTACAATTACAGCCTTTGTGCTTTTACTTTTTTCTTGGCCTCCACATCTCATTAACATTGCATTTTGAATTTATCCATTAACATCTATAGATCTTTGGTGTAAATTTAGAAACATATTCGACCTCACATAGAGGTAAATTCAAACAGAAGTCTCACGCCTACCAAAAGATGAAACACAATGAATTTGGAGACAAAGAGAGAGGAATGCTAAAATTTCCAAATTTGTGCCAGCATACGTGTGTGGCTCTGTGTTATTACAATCTTAAATTTGGACTTAGTAATGTAACCTGTAGAAATATGAATAAACTGAAATGTTCTTTGCGTGAACCATTAAGTAAGATCATTGCTTCTAACCTAGCCTCTTTTCCCCTCTTTGAAAGGCAATGTTTATATTGAGAGTTTCTACTGCCTTACAAACAGCTTTTTAAGCACGTGGACGGTAATAAAACATCATAAATGCTCATTTGAAAACACGGTGAAACAGTGAATGTATTAAAAAGAGCATTCAAAGAAAAAATAATCCTGTAAAAACTAACTCTATTGTCTTATTGTAAGCTAACTGAAGATGCCAGCTTAAGTTGTTGACATTAAAAGTTCATTCGATTAGGTACTGTATGTACGTAGATACACGGCAGCCCTCAAAACAAACAGCTGACATCAGGATCTATCAGGATTGGAACAAACATAGCCCATCCCGGTTATCTGGTTGTAAATTACCCTAAATTATGAAATGACAAAATCCAAGGAGAAATAGAGGTAGTTATAGACCAAGCTTAAGACACCGAGACATATTTGATCTATCTTGCTTTTCTTTTGGACAGAAATTTCCAAATTTTAGATTCAGTTAGTTATAGCATCTCGTTCAGTAATACCTGCTCAATGTATTCAGAAATACGTTATATTTATCCCTATAATAAGGAGTAATTGCACACTTTATAACAAGGAGTAACTCTGTGTGTGTGTGTGTATACAAAATCTTGGTTGGAGAAATTTCTCTCTTTAACCCAAGGTGCGACTTGGCCAGCTTATTGACTAAAGAAAAATTTTTAATGTTAATATGTTTTTATTTTTGCTTACTTAGTAAGGTCCATCAAATGTAATCTTTACAGGCAATCTTACTTCCTGTAGGAGTATGTTTTTCTGTCCCAGCTATTCTCTTCCTTCTTCAGAGAAGTGACACAACTCTTGCCCCACCCTCTTGTCCTTGTGGGCCTCATGTGTGGCCTCTGTGGCCGCTGCTTCCTCCTGAGATTAGTGGAGCAGAAGGACAGTTCCACAAGCCCTTAGAGTGGTTTTAGCACCAGGGATCTGATCAGAATATCTTAGAGAACACACTTATTTTAAGTCAAGACTCTAGATTCAACTTCAACAGTTTCAGACACTTTTGACAATTAATGAGAGTCTTGACATTTTCTTCTTGGGCACTTAAGTGCTCCCTGTCATCACAGACATTGGTGATTTCCAAGGCAGGTGCCGCAAAGCAGACTGCAGTGCTCTGCCGCTGGAACAGATCTCAGGGAGAAAAGTAAAGATCGAGTAGTTTCAAAGTGAAATGGTATTTGCACGTAAATATTCAAGAAGGTAAACGGATGTAGGCTGAATAGCAGTATATGAGATGAACTTTGTAGAAATAAACAACATTGGAATGAAAGACAATTATTGAGGGGATTCTAACATCCAAGTAAAGTATACACTTTGTACGATCTTTCAGCCTCAGATATTAATGATTTGATTCATTCATTCACACTAATATTAATAATTTTGAGATGAAATTTTAATTCTAGGGTAACTTTTTCTTTTTTTTTAAAAGATTTTATTTTTTTTCCTTTTTCTCCCCAAAGCCCCCTGGTACATAGTTGTGTATTCTTCCTTGTGGGTCCTTCTAGTTGTGGCATGTGGGACGCTGCCTCAGCGTGGTTTGATGAGCAGTGCCATGTACGCGCCCAGGATTCGAACCAACGAAACACTGGGCTGCCTGCAGCGGAGCATGCAAACTTAACCACTTGGCCACGGGGCCAGCCCCTAGGGGACCTTTTTCATAACTATTTAACTTGCTTTTCAGATTTGATTCCAATTCCAAAACTCATTGGTTATATGAATGTGGACTTGGATTATGAAACTCTGGTGCACCAATTTCATTGTATGTAGATGGAGAATAAAATATTAGCCTCAAATTGTTTTGATATATTTGAGGTAATCTATATAAGGAGTTTAGAAAATGCTGGCCTCATGAGTGCTCAATAAGTGACCTGTTATTATTAAGTAAAATGTATTATCCATATTTGTGATCCTAATCATGGTGCCAGTAGTTTATATAAATTCAGAATTTGTAATTTGTTGATAGTCAGAAGCCCAAATGGTGTGACTCTGTTTTGTTTCTGAGCAGTTTTTGTGATGTAAGATTTTTAGGCCTAAGCTTCCAAAATGTACAAATTTTAGATGATTGACAATTACATGAAGTAAAGTGCATGTGGGTTAAAAATCTATTGCATTTCCCTAAGCATGTGACGTATTTTCGTGGCTTTAGGAAATAGGAAAAGGAAACAAAGTTTCCCAGTACCCTCTTCTCTCATTCTTGCACTAATTCAGTTAGGTGTCAACAAGAGAGGGGAGGCAAGGCAGCGGGGAACTCTCCAGCTCCAATCTCATCTTCTCAAAACAAGGACCTCACGAAATTCAAGTTCAAAAACAAAAAAGGCTGGAGGAACTCTCCTCTTTGCTTAGAGAAAAAATGTCTCCCTTGTGTGTTTACTACAAAGAAGTAATTTATTATCATCCAATAAAGAATAGAAGCTAAAATTAACAAGCAGATGAGGCTATAGGCTAAAATATCGTAAGTAGAACACCTCTGCTGAAAGAAAGAATGAAGGAATTTCATGCCAACAGACACCAATCTGAAAAGAAGATTCACTCAAGCAACGATGGAGCAAGGGAGGTGGCAGGGCCTTTGGGTGTCACTTGAGAGAACGTTTTGGCTATGTTCTGGTTCTCTTTGAAGCTTTCCTTCCAGGCAAGTACCAGATGGATTGTGTATTAGAAAAGATTTTTGTCTGGAGCATTTCCAGATCTCAAAATATGGATCCTTCCTTAAGAGTCTTTACTGCAGCAATCTAAGTTGAATCCCTGATGAAACCTAAGCAAGGATGTTTTATTATTTCTGAGTGAAATAACATATAATGTTAATATATTGTTGCTGGTAGGCTAGGTGTTTTTATTGGCTTTTTCAAACAACCTATTTTGTAAGTTGTAAAATGAGTATTTAATAGGCTGGTATCCACTTAGAACTGAAGGAATAAAATATCCTAGATAAACATCACTTACAAAAGAAATCTATATTTATTGCCTGGAAAGTGATAAAGCTAAATGCATTGATTCTGGCATGATGTATGAGAGCCCTCGTCCGTATGTTAGGGACCTGATGCAGAGTTCAATTTCTTCTTTGCCTGGAGAGTTTCAAGGCAGTCCCTGATTTAGACAGAGGGTTTCTAGATTGCTGATGGCATTAAAGAATCAAGCTCTAGTTTACAAGCTTTATTTAGTTTTGAAAGAAAGTTTTATTTCACAAAAGTCTTTCTGATGAAACTTGGGTCTTCATTTTTTTGTTTCAGTTCTTGCAATTCTATTATAGGGCAGTTTTATGAATTATATCTTTTGAGATTCCCAACTGAGTGTAAGTAAAGAGCATCTGTGTACTAGTTTAAATCCTAGCACTAGTACAATGTAACTTCTTAAACATTATCACTAAATATTTATGATGGAATATTGTAATGCAGCTTGAAAACTGTTTTGTGACCTCTGCTTTGTGAACCAGGGGGTATGATATGATTTACATAATTGTGCACAATTTTGTAGATTGGGGATTGTTTCAAATGCATCTAAATTTTTTGATAGCAAATTTTCTTTTTTGGACACAAAAAATCCCTATTAAATCTGTATTGAAATACCAAGACAATTTTAACCTATTAAAAAATTTTACATGGCTTTAATAATTATAGGTACATTAGTTAATACACTAGAAATCTGAAGCATAGATTGTTCTTCAATTAAAATAAATTCACATAAAACAGAAAGAACTTTGTTCTGAGTCAGAGAAAACTTAAAAGCTTGTCACTAAAAAGATTATGATATAAATATTCCTGCAATGCATGTGTTTCTTCTGCATAGTTGAGGGGGGTGGAGATAAATAAGTGATGGGGTGAATTCTTACAGTTTCTCTCTCTCTTTTTCTTTCTATATAAAGTTAGGTCTTACTTAAAGAACATTTAAAAATATATTTGTACCCAAAAAACTAATTTGGAATGAAAATAGAAAGCAAAGATAATGAACATTCTCACCCCTTTTTATATTCGGTGATTCCAATTGATTATATTTGAGGCAAACCAACTGTAAAGCAGGGACATTTTCTTACAGGTGTCTGTACGTTATGTCCCAGTTTTAGAAACCTTTTCACAGATTTTAATTTTCTATTACTGGGTATCTTATTGATGTCAATAAAAAGCTTAATGGAAAATGAGATCCTTGTGTGGGGCATTTATTCAAAACTGAGCCATAGTTATTGCCAAGGACAAATAATGGAATATGGAGATTTTTGTTCACAGTTACCATGCTACTCCAAATCTGCCAAGCTTGATAGTGACTAGCAGTTGCTCCCTTTGAAGAATTACTTAATAGCTGGTAAGAAATCTGTTTGTGGTATCAGTTCTGCTCCTGGTGACATGTGGTGTAACGGTGTTAAAGGAAAGTTTTCAGAAAACACATGAAGGAATTTAAAGACAAGAGATGAAGACAATTGACATTAGAAGCCTTACATTGACTAGGACTAGAAGACACATCAACAATCATCAAGAAATTATAAACCTAATGATGGAGAAGATTTCGAATTATTTTTTACTTTCTTATATAGGTAGAGATCTTTAACTAATGTAGTTAGTTATTCACTGGACTATAATTTTTTGTAAATAGTGTAAAGATGCAAAATACCCTCGGCTGGATTCAGGATGGGGTTCATGACACTAATCTCACTCATTGACAATATGCCTGAGATTGTTTATATAGCAGTCATCAATTTATGACGTGGTTAGAAAATAGAATCATCTGTTTAACTAACACAAAGACAATAATTTAACATGTAGAATTTATATGGATGACTCCATTTTAAAGTTTCAATGCCAAAAATTACATAAAATTTTGAATGCATAAATTAATGAAAACATGGGAGAAAAGATATTCAGAAATTGCACTGAGATATTTTTATGGTCTTTCAAGTTGCAAAAATCAATTATCACGGATATACCTCAATATTTTCAAGTAATTTCTGATGTTCAGAAATTAATAGGAATTTCAGCTTTCCAGAGAAAGTCATTATTTAAATGTAATTTGGATTTGAAAAATACATAGAGAAAGGAAATATATAGGGAAAGGAAAAGTAGAATAAGGAAAACAAAAAAATTTTTAGACAGGATAAATTCATGCATTTAAGATATAATATTGCAAGAGATAATCCAATTTTAAAGTTCTATGAGAGGAAAACGAAACAGGATGCCATATATTATTATGTAACATCAGACTAACTGACAAATCTCAGATAAAACTTTAAGAAGGAGAAAAAGGAGTGAGATCATCAGGAAAGGTATATCTTACTTTTCCTTTTTGAAAGGATTGGTTCGGCAATGGTAATCAGTGTCACTGAGCGTCAGCAGTGCTCTTTCCCTAAGCTGTTGAGCTCAGGAATTGCTTTTCTTAGAATTTCTTCCCCATTACCTACAATCGGAGGGACTGCACTGTTTGAGAAACTTCAATCTAAAAACACAGTAAGAACTTTCAAATCTCTGATAATGTTAGGAGCATGTGTAACAGAAACATTACTTGTTCAAATTTAGGACGATCTCACTAAGATCTTGTACTTGTGAAACCAAACTCCCATGAATAGGATTAGTGTCCTTATAAAGAGGTCCCACTTAGCTCCCATCCTTCAGTTGTGTGATGACACAGTCAGAAAACAGCTGTCTTTGAACCAGGAAGCTGGTCCTCACCAAACACTGAATCTGTTAGTGTCTTGATCTTGGCCTTCCAACTCCCAAAATCATGAAAAATAAATTTCTGTTGTTTATAAGCCACCCAGTGTATGGTATTTAGTTATAGCAGCCCCAAAAGACCAAGACATCAACTATTTATGTTAATCACATCCTATACGCAAACTTAAGTTTTCTTGTATTTTCATGTGGCAAATAACCAAGCCCTTTTATACTCAAGAGTCCACATTTGAATTATTTTCCTTAAAGACAAATCTTAAAAAAATGAAAAAATGTGACCTTTAGAATTGAGAATATATTTGAAAGAAGAAATACATATTAAACGATAATTTTGTTTCCATTATTCCTGAAAGTATATTGTATATCAGCTTTTTATGAAAAACTTTCTAGGTTATTTATCCAAATGAATGGTGACTACTTTGAAACAGTTATTTAATAGGTTTTATATTTTCTTCAACATGCCTTCATTGCTTGAAATTATTTCATAATTTTTTTTGCAGTTCCACTCACAACCCACACTGCCCACTCTTCTGAATGTCCTCATTGATGTCAACAACTCTTTGATGCCCGGTTTGAGATGTGTGTGTGTATAGTGTGTATGTGTTGTGTGTCTGTGTCTGTCTGTGTCTGTGTCTGTGTGTATTTAATAGTCAAAAGTCATTTGGAAGATATTCTAGAGGATTAAGAAGTTGATCACATTGGTCAATGTCATTTTTGTTCAACAGTAACAACCAAAAAAGGCATAATTTAATGAGATTGTTTATCTTACTTGGTATAGATACTATTATTCACAGTCTAAAAGTATCACAATTATATACCCATTGGACAAAGTGTGCAGACCTGAAAGTTGACTAGTAGGAAGTGCACAAAAACAGCAGCTGTAGAACTTCAGATACATCTGTCAAATTCATTCTCATTTCTAACTCCACTTCATATATAATTGCAATAGAGCTCACAACTATTGCAGTAGGAGAGGGAGATTGTGCTCAACTCTGAATACAGCAAAGATAGCTCAGGATTTATATTCAAAGAACAGAGTGAGAGCTAAGTAGATGGAAACTTACTAAGAGGAATCCTCAAGGGTGGGGGATTCTTGCTAAACTAGCCTAACAGGATTCTTGCTAAAGGCAGACCAAGGATTTATGCTTCAAAGCTGCAGATGAGGACCAGCCTGGTGGCATAGCGGTTAGTTTTGTGCACTGGGCCTCGGTGGTCCAGGGTTCACAGGCTCAGATCCTGGAGGGGGACCTACACACTGCTCATCAAGCCATGCTGTGGCAGCATCCCAATATACAAAAGAGAGGAAGATTGGCACAGGGTTAGCCCAGGGACAATCTTCTTCACACACACACACACAAAAGGTGGGGGATGAGGGCATGATGAGATATCAAGGGTGATCAGATATCAAGAGTGTGGGAATGACTTTGCAGGATTCTTTGCTAAGACTGGGTTGGGCAGCCCAAATACAAGACAGGGGACAAAGCGGAAGCCTAGTAAAACACAACGCTGTGAGGAACATGACTAAAGTTTGGTCAAGGAGAGAGTCTCTGTCATCATTGCCTTATACTGAAAATTTAGTATAGTTTTCATTCTATTTATATAATATCAGAATAACGCAATCATGTATCTGTAGGAAACCTCACATATATTCTTTTAGTCAACATCTTTATTTTATAGACCTGAACAAGCAGATAACCAAATTAACAACTTACTAATAGAGTCCAGAACAGAATCAAGTTCCTCTGACACTATACTCACGTTTTAGTTTGTTTTATAAATTTTTTTTTCTCATGTGTAGCTACTGTCTTTCTTCAAATAGGATGAACTTTCTTTTTGAAACAGGGAATATATATTTAATAGCATTTATTCTACCACGCAGTAATGAAACAATATTTTTTTCAACCTCAAAATGATATCAAGAAACTATTGATTGACTGTGAAGAAAGTTCTTCTGAAGTTGATATTAAATGAGCATTTGGGAACTTGTAGAAATTAAGATCAAAATCTTATAACAAAGATTTTGCTTTGGCTGTGTGGATATGTTCCTAGGGCACCTAGTGTATTTAAATGCAAGCACAAGAAGAAGAAGAGGAAAAGGAAAAGGAAGAAGAAGTGAAAAATAAGAGAGCATATAATAGAGGGGAAAAAGTTTTGTCTTTTCGCTGGATAGCTAAATGCCAAGCTCCGTTAACTTTAAACTCTTCGTGTCAGTGATAGAAGTTAGCAAGACAATCTAACAAAATGTTCTTTTGGAATTTGTCCATTTTAATTTACTATCCAATGTAACACTTTACAAGCCTCATAGTACATTATCCCTTACACAATGTAATATACAAATAATTACCAGAAAGTTAATACATGTCCTTTGGGATTGCCTTTAAAAATTCAATATTAAAGATCAAAGGAGAAAACATAAAATAAAAGAATATCTCAGTAAACATATGTTGAATTATGTTTTCTGCTGGTACAGGGGTGTGAACACTTGAATTATTTTATTTTCCCCTGCCCAAAGGGAGCGACATCTTTGTTAATGATAAAATGTGCATTTTATACAAAATATTGAATACATTGTATTCATGTAAAACGTTCCTTCCAACATTCTTCTTGTTAATTTGCCCTGATGAATTATTTCTGCTCAGTTTATTTATTTTTTCTTTTTTATTTATTTTTTCTTTTTTAAAGATTGACACCTGGGCTAACAACTGTTGCCAATATTTTTTTTTTCTGCTTTATCTCCCCAAATCCCCCCACCCCGTACACAGTTGTATATCTTAGTTGCAGGTCCTTCTAGTTGTGGGATGTGGGACGCCGCCTCGCCTCCACGTGGCCTGACGAGCGGTGCCATGTCCATGCCCAGGATCCGAACCCTGGGCGTCTGCAGCGGAGCGCGCGAACTTAACCACTCAGCCACAGAGCCGGCCCCTCAGTTTATTAAAACTGAATGCCACAAAGGATATTTTGCAGAAGTAATACATTTTCTGTTATTATTGTTGGCAAAGGGAATGCAGATTACAAGGTTAACTTCATTTATAAGCAATATTAACTTTTTATTTCAAAAGTGTTATAGCTAAAGCAAGGGTTTGCAGATTTTTATTTTTAGAAGATAACTTTCCGATGCCACAATTCCCCATTTGGGAAAGATATATATATATATTTTATAAACATACATATATATATTTATATACACACATATTTATGTATAGAATTAATTTTGATACTCCTTGTCATAGCCACAAAATATTCTCTAATTAAAGAGGCAATCCAATTACTAGCATGTTATTTTAAAAATAGGCTGTTGCCTTTTAATTTCTGGTAAAGGCTTTGATGCTAAAGGTAATATATGTCCTCCATTTGAAATAACATTGAATCCAAAAGGAACCACTTGTTGTGTTTCACTCTTATCAGACAGAACCTTCCAAGGGCTCAGAGGTTATCTCCCAGGAGCTGACTGACCAAAGGCCTTTCTTTGGAATATGCAGGGTGTGAGCAACCCAGACCCGCTGAATTAACTCTTTTCTGACCACTGAGCCAAACACTAACAAGGGAGATGGGCAGCGTGACTGCGCTAAAGTAATCAGGGCCCCTTCCTAGATCTGAGGCAGTTTTCCAAAACTATTTGTTATACCAAAGAGAGAGGGGTGGAATGGGCATTTGGGTCTCAATTACGACAGGGCTATTTCCCCACTTACTAGAACTCTCTGTAGCTGAACATGAAGGTGAAAGGAATAAAGAAGCATGTCAAAAAATAAACATATCAATAAGTGGAAATAATATTTTCAAGTGTCTTAAAATCAAATTAACTTCCTTATTTGGGGAAGCTAAGTGATTGTTCATTAGGATATTATTTGTTTTTTGTTGTTGTTATTCAAACATTAAGTAAATTATGAAAATACTAAATACATTATAATTTTTAAAGTACGGAATTAGAATATTAAAGAAAATCTAACTTTGAGTGTATCAATAAATCATAAACTTACCACGTAGTCAATCAATGACTTTTTCTGAATTACAAATGTTATACTCGTTGCATAAAGAATAAAGCTTATATCCCAAAGTGCCCTGTGATGTGGGAACATGACAGGCATTGAATCTCTTTTCCATTAAATACTAGATGTGTGACCTTGGGTGGCTTATTTAATCTCTCTGGTCCTCAAATTTATCCTCTGTAGAAACAGGTGATGATTCTCACTCTGCAAATTTGTATGAGCAATAAATGACAAACAAATAGAAATTTGGCAAATAATGGACTTCTTTCTCAAAGTTGTATTTAGGATGACTCGGATTAGATCTTGTTTTAGGACACAGGTATTAAGGAGCCAGATTCTTGAGTAAGTTATTGTCAAGATTAGGTAATTGCTCAGGAGCCTCATCCATTAAAACTTTTAAGAGCAGTTATTCATCTACTTTTGTTCTCTTATGGAAAAATCTATTTCTTTCTTTAATTATATAAAATTTATGAATTCTTTATTACGGCACATAAAAGGGTCTAAATCAGAGCAAAAATCCAGAATATCAAATTATTTTTAATGTTGTCTCTAGGTGTTTATTAAACGTGAGACAGGAACATCAATACCCGCCAGCATGCTACCCAACAGCATTTTGATTTATTTCTTCCCTCAGGTTAGAGAAAGCTGTCGGCACTCTCTCTTCTAGACTTTTCTCCTCAACGGGATTTGGGGCCCATGGCCCCATGTGCTTCTAGCTCTTCCTTTATGTTTGTTTTTTTTTTTTTTAATTTTGTCCCTTCTTGTATGATTCTTCAATTATTTGCATACTGGAACTGCCTTCCCAAGCAAGCAAACATTGTCAAGACTCTGCTATCTTAAAAAATCAAATGCCTCCCCCACTCCAAGCTTCACCTTTTTCTAACAATATAGCCCATCTACATTTCTCAGTGTACAGACAGGCCTCAGAAACAATAACAGGAAAGGGCCAGTCAGAAACAGGAAAACTTCAAAAGTAACAGAGAAAGAATGACGTGAGGGATCACACCCCCACCCCCGACCTCCTGCCAAACAGAGACAAACATTGAAGAGAGTGGTCAGCAAGAGAAGGGACCGAGGAAGGAGCAGAAGTGCAGAGAAGTGCCCAATAAATTTGACAAAGGAGATTTTCTCTATGACTTTCAATCATTTTTCAAATTTCACTGAAAACTAAAATTTTTCTTTCCTTTTACTACATAATATTTATTTTTTTCTTTCTTAAATAATTCTCATTAGAGTGATGGTAAAATATGTTGATACAGTTCATATCAAACAATAGAAATTAACAATTAAGCAAGTACTTTCTGTTAAATTTTGCACAGTTAGTGGGATTAGGACTAAATATTCTTTTATTTGGTGTAGAAGATGTCTTGAGAGTTCTTTGACGCCTAATAGCTTTTACTCTGAGTTTCCATACAAAGTAAAATGTGAAACAAAAGCGATAACAATTCACTGATAGGTTTTAATGAGATTAATATTTACACAGTAGAATCCATATATGCAAAATATCTCTAAGGGAGCTGATTTTCTCGAATCAATACCATCTTGCTCGCAAACTCTCATTTCCACTAATGGAAGGGAAGAAAAAAACCTGGAGAATTAAATTTGACATTTCCCCGCCCTTCGCTTTTTTCTCTCCGTCTAAATGAGTTATTTGGGGCGAGTTATTCAGTCAACTCACTGATCAAACTCCCTGCGCAGTCTGGCCCCCAGGGTCCCCCCGCACTCTCCTCATTTCCTGGTGTGCGTGAGGAGAGAGAAATACTTCCTTTCCTTCAAGAAGAGGGCGCAGCCACTCTGCATGTCTCTACCAACCACCAGTCGTGTTGGTCTCTTTAAGCTGGTGTGTGGGTCGAGCTCTGTCCTCGCTGAAGGAGAGCCTGAGTGTTTGCGTGAAAGATATTTTCAGACTATTCTCTGGGCAGGGCGGTAGCTCCAGGGAGCTGAGCTCCAGCTCCTCCCTGCTGGCACCATCAGCCTCTCACTGGCCTGCAGACCCCCTGACATCTGGCTGCAAATCCTGAAGACCCCTGGCTTAAAGATCTTCCCTGCAGCACTCATCAAAGGGAGGATGGGTCCTCCTTAGTAGCTCACCGGTCAAGTCAGCCATCTTTTTTTGAGGTCCCTCACAGCACAGGGGACTTTCTGTAGTCTTTTGGTTACTGGTGAGCAAGAGAAACTGAGGAGGGCCGTCCTGGCCTTCTGAGCATGCCCTGCTCTCTGCTCCTTTTGCTCTCCTCTCCTGCACCACCTGCTGTTGGCAGCGAAGTAGGAAAATTGCTGTTCCTGTAGCCTTGTGCCACCTCCCTATCTCAACACCCAGACCATTCCCACCTAGGGTGTGCTAGGTCCTTGCTCCTCCCTCTGTCCGCCAGGCCAGTTCTCTTCACACTGTGGTCTCCAGCCCCGCCATCTGTAAGGACTCCCTTCTTTCGAGACAGGAAGAGAGTGGTGTTATCAAAGACCCAGTTCTTTCTACTTTGAGTCTCTGTATTCAGACACCAAAATATTGGTCCAGGTAATAAAGGCTTTTCTCTTTGAGTAAAAGCAGAATGTGAAAACTGTTGCCCCAAAATTAATTTAGGATTTTTTTATTAATTACTCTACTGAAAATTTATTTTCTGTAAAGGCTTGCGATGAGGTCTTTTATGTAATTACATATGGATTGCCAGTTTTTCCGCCAACATATATTAACTAACCCATTCTTTTCTCACTGATTAAACTAATAGCTATATTGAATATTAACTTTCCACATATACTGAAATCTCTTTCTGGGTGCCTTCTTCTGCTTCATTCATTCATCTATTCCTAAATCGATACCATATTGATTACATTATAAATTCTTCATCATGTATTATGAAATTTGGTAAGGCAAATTCATCTCACTGCTCTTTTATTTATAATATTCTGGGACACTCTAATATACCTCTATTAATTTCAAGGTCATTTTATACGATTCCCAAAAAACGATTTAAATTCTGAAAGGAAATATTGTAAAAAATAATTAAAAGTAATTTTATTTTCTATGATGTCAAATCTGCCTCTCTAAGAACATCATGTACTATTTCACTTGTTCATTTGCTGTTTTGAAACTTTTTAACCATTATACTAAATATGTTGGTCTTAAGATTCAATCATTAGGCAAATTATTTTCCCCAGTACTGTATCTAGTGGCCTGCTGTATTCTCTTATGTGATGGCTAATTGTATGTGTCAATTTGATAGGGCTAACGGATGCCCAGAGAGCTGGTAAAATGCTCCTATTTCTCCTATTCATTATCATAAATCATGAGAATCAACTGCAGGTAGTTGTTTAAAGTCTTTTTTTTTCTTCTATACAAGTAGTATCATACTAACCATACTTTCCTGAAAAAGTGCTATTTTTCCTTAAATATGTCTTGGGCATCTTTCATTTCTGAAGTATAGTTAAATTGAGAATTCTGAGGTAATTCCATTCAATACCTCAATGCATAAAGGAAAAAAAGGTAATTCCCTCGGGAGAACTTCTTAGGGGCCGTTGCCTCAAACAGAATTTTCTCTCCTAGTGGCTCTGGACTAGTGCTGATGCTGGCAAACATGGCCCTATTTTATTTAATTCAAGGGGAAATAGTTGAAGAAGAACTGGTTGATTCAAAATTGATCATACTGACACATTGCTCAAAAAGACCAATTGGTCAACAATGACTATTTCTAGCCATTTATTTTCAATACTTTGTAATTTTGTTCACAATGGGGGTGTTTTGTAATTTTCTTGCACCTTTAAGCATTTTCATTCTTAAAATTTTTGCAAGCTCTGAGATGGTTTTGAAACTTTGCACATGATTCTTAACAGGTTAGTTCAGTTTTTGATGTTTAAACATGCCACTGGCTGTGACTGAGGTTGTGCATGATTCTTTCTAAAGCTTTAGTCTTGAAAGGAGAAATTGTTTTACATTATAGCAATATAACGACATGAGTGGTAGAAATTATATTTAAAATGCTACCAGAGATCCTTTTACAGGTTTAAAGAATTAAAATTGAGAGGAAATGTGTTTATAGAATTAAAATTGCGAGGAAAATGGTCGAAAACATAATTAGAGAGGCAATATAGCTACCAGTGATCAAATATAAATTATATTTAAAAAATAAAGATAATTGAGAAAATGTAAAACTTCTTTCAAATGTTTTTTAAATTTCTTAATCATCCATTTTCATGAAAATAAATATTTAACAATTTCAAAACAGTCATTGGTGGCTTTCTGCTTTCACACATTCCCTGAGAAACAGGACAAAATTTAAAACGCATGGAAACAAATAGAGCATAGATAATTGACTAAAAACTAAATACAAAAAAATCTCAGAAAAAGAGACAAAAAATTGAAATATTATAAAACATCCCCAAGATGCATACACTCACACATAAGAGAACAATTAGCGAGTGAAATACATTTGTAATTTCCACCAAATTGTTTTTGTCCCTGCAGCAACTGAACATCAATATTTTAATGGTCTTTGCTTATTTTCTGGTAATATTTGGGTCCTCATCATATTCATAAAAATGGCTGAGTCAAATGTCCACAGAATAAACTTACCATCTTTTGATATGTGACCATAAAGCGAAAATGAAAACAAATCTTTATTAATGGCATATGACTTACATAATACCTTTAAAGACACGCTACTCATCAAGAGAATAAATATAAGCCTTTGAAAATTTATCAATCCTTTGAAAATTTATCATGCCTTCAAACCCCAACAAACAGGCTTATAGTACATGTATTCTTTATTTCTTTTGTCTGAGATCTTACTGCTATAGACGCTCTCGTCTGTCTTTGTGCCTTTGATTCTTTCTGGCTTCTGACTGCTGACAATACATTCTGGAACACAGACAAGACAAACAATGAAACTACTGTGGCCAGTATTGTCATTAAGAGACACACTACAAATCCCAGAATGTTCCACTATAAAAGTAACAAACCATTCAATTTTGGGAAAAATGAAATGTTTCCTTAAAATGTTAGACAGCTTTAAGAAAAATAGTCTTAACTTAAATATTAATAGTAATTTGAAATCTTTCTGACTAATTAAGTGGAATGTAAATACTAGGAGTTCATCAATAATAAATATCATCGCTTCAAACATATATTACTTTGAGTACCCCTGACATAAAAAACAAACTGAACATATTCTTCACTTTTAACTAAATCATCCAACTCATTCAAACTTTTTCACTCAAGGTAGACGACATACAGAAAGGCAGAGCTCCCTCTGAACAGCCCCTGTACTCCAGTAAACCAAACTGACATTCTGAAATAATCTACAGGCAGACTACAGAAAGCTTAAGGGAAATTGAAGGTACGTGACCAGTGAATCTTAGGCCAGTGTTCCCATGTCATTAATAAAGCACCTTTGTTTACCTCCTAAATTCCAGCTTGTTCTCATATTCATCTGACTATTATTACTCTCAACTCTCAGGTGTTTATAAATCCTCTATCTATTGTGAAAAATAGCTTTTAAAAGAGAATTTAGCACTGTGACTTTCTTGTATCAAAAAAGAGATTCCCAACAGAGAAAAGTCTCTTTTATGAAAGGGAAACTGAAATTATGAAAATTGTAAAATATGACAGTATCACAGGGTAAATCTAAGAGTCAATGGCAGGTTCAATGTTGAAAACTTTTTCCGGAGAGATTTGTATCTGTTTTAGATATATCAATGTAAAAAGTAATTCTTTCAACAATAAAAGGAAGAAAATAATTTTGGATTGAAATTTACTATTATTTTTTTAATTTTTATTTTTTTTGCTATGTGATCCAGAGCTCCACAGCTGCTGAAATATTTTTGCTTACAGAAAACAACATATAAATATCTGGGTAAAATTGGTGCAGAGCTTATGTTAGCCTTTCCATTTATCATGTCTCAGGCCCACTTGACAGCTATCAGAAACCCCATAATCCTGAATTAGTTCAACACACAAACTCTAATCTACTGGTTATAATGGAACTTTCCCATTAGTGTGTTAATCCTTTGAAGAAAGACACTAATCATATAGTAGTTTCAAAGAGTTAATGTGCCTGGTCAAATAATGAATTTACTCAAGTTTCCTTGAGATGCATAAGTATTGACAGAACTCAAGCCATTTCTACTTTCTGGGTCAGAGTTTCTGAACCTTGTCACTGTTGACATTTTACACCAGGTAATTCTTTGTTGTAAGAGGGTGTCCTACGTACGCAGTGTAGCATGCTGAACAGTATACCTTGTCTTTATCCACTAGATACCAGTTAGCCCACTTCTCCCAGTCACGACAGTCAAAAATGTCTCTGACATTGCCAAATGTCTCCTGGAGGACAAGGGCAAAGCCACCTCTGGTTGAGAATCAATCTTTTAGGCTCATCTAAACTTGTAATACAGTATGAGATGGGATTAGAATAATAATATGGGGCAAAAGATATTTTAAAATAAGCATGAAAAATGTATGGCATCTAAAAATACGCTTTTAAAATCTGTATTTTCAAATTTCAGCCTGCATTCTTGTTTCCTTTAAGAGGCATGCAATCATAGTAATGATAGCTTGACCAATTTTTTCATTGGTAGAAATGTCATCAGACTACTTGTAGTAGAGTTATAAGGAAATCACTCAGATCATCATTTAGCATGAGCCTTCCTTCCAAATACTGAGGCGCCCAAGGGGTTTTTGCTTGGGGGGAAGGAAAGTGGAGTTCTTAGAGATCTTTATCATGAGAATGTATCAGCTGGTTTCAGGAACAGTTGGTCAAGATTGGTTCTCAGAAAGAGGGAGGAATTATTCTCTCAGTTTAGCAGCTATTGGTGGGCAATTTTGTTTTATCAAAAAAAGTTAATAAGAACAGTTGTGGGAAGTCAGGGTCTTTATTTCCACACTGAACATTTTTCAGTCCTTCAGGATTTTGTCTGTATTCATCTTTGAAGTCTGGCGACGATTGTTACTCCTGAACAAAAGAAAAATTGGGGGCGCACGCTCCTCACTTATAATATTTATAGGTCTTTCCATGATACTGCCACATCAAAATCGCACTAGATAAAATTAGACAAGCAAGGAAGACTTTGTTTAAGACTACCGCGATAGGGAAGACAGGCTGAACTTAACTCTGCTAAAACAAAAGGTAGGTGGGTTTTTAAGTCCTGGGGTGAGCTAGTGGGAAAGTACTGGAGGATGTTAGAGGGGAGGTTGACCAATGGAATGTGAGCACCTTGAGTTATTCCTTAGTTGACAAATGTTTTTCTCTGTGATTAAGCCATCTGTGTCTGCTAATTGGCACCCATCAAAGTTAGACCCCTATCCTCTCATAAGGACAGGAGATAGGGGTGCTACTGTCCTTCAATGTTTACTTTTCAAAAAGATGGTCCTTGAGAAAGATAGTTCTAGGTTGGAAAACTGGGAAGAAGCTGAAAGATTTACATACATTTAAAAGGGGCACAGGAAGAATTAACAACTACACATTGTCTAAAAGGAAATGTTTTAGGAAAAGGGAGATCAGAGACCTATAGTTAGGAACAAATCTGTCTAAAGTTTAGTTAAGTTGAAGGAAATATTAAGGCTATCTTGGTCAATACTCAAAAAGTATAATGGATTCACACTTGTAAATGGAATTCACTATTTTTACTTCCTTACAGCTCAAAATCAGAGTCATCAAATTTTTTCTAGGGATAGTAGAACCCAGCAAAGGAAACAAAAGATGTATTTATATTTGTTTTGCAAAATAAAACCTTGTAAAAAGATTACAGGCACAATAGCATGGCGCTCCATTGCCAAAACCATCTGCTTGAGAGGAGAGAGGGTTTTTCTGAACTTCAAGTTATTCCTAAATGCCACAACTAGGATAAATGATCAAAATACTATAAAAACAATTTTTTTCTGTCTAAGGAGATAAAAATCCTTCCTCATTTTAGGGAGTAGAATTTCATGGACACATTTATTTGGGATAAAACTAAAGGGATCTTTCCCTTTGAGTGAGTTCTCAGTAAGCTCCTCCCACCCTTTTATGCCAAAATTGGGAAAATATGATAGCTTTCAGGAGCATCCCAGTGAGAAAGAATTTACTTCCCATTTGGAACCCTGAGAGGAGAGAACCTGGTGCCAGAACATAGTGGCTGCAGGAGAGGTGGAACAGCTCGGATAGACAGAGAGAAGGCCCAGGATCATGCTTCCTGTTTCTCGTGACCCGGTTATGGGCTGCAGGAAATAACAATGCTCTTTTTTTTTTTTTTTTTTTTTAAAGATTTTATTTTTTCCTTTTTCTCCCCAAAGCCCCCCGGTACATAGTTGTATATTCTTCGTTGTGGGTCCTTCTAGTTGTGGTATGTGGGACGCTGCCTCAGCGTGGTTTGATGAGCAGTGTCATGTCCGCGCCCAGGATACGAACCAATGAAACACTGGGCTGCCTGCAGCAGAGTGTGCGAACTTAACCACTCAGCCACGGGGCCAGCCCCAACAATGCTCTTTTATGCCTCAGTGAGAGAACAAGACTGAGACCAACTGGCAGTTGGTTAGGCCAGTGGACCTAAAAAGTCCTGGACTTTGGACAAGGAGAGCCCAAAACATGGAGATTTCAAAACCAGAGGCATCTGAGGAAGTTACATATATCAGGAGTGGAGATCCACACACCCAAGGGCCAGTATGGATTTATTACATCCCTGTGCATACCAACAAGGATTTGGAGAAGAGTATAGGACTAGAGTTTCCTCAAAGGACAATTTGTAAGCTTCTCTTAAAGCTAGGGGCTGTTTAGGAAGAACAAAAAAACATAGGAATAGAAAAGACAATGTAAATTGGCATATTTTGCACGTGTCTGTGAGGAAGATTGGCCCTGAGCTAACGTCTGTTGCCAATCTTCCTCTGTTTTATGTGGGACGCTGCCACAGCATGGCTTGACCAGCAGTGCTAGATCTGTACCTGGGATCCAAACCTGGAAACCCCTGGCTGCCAAAGTGGAGTGTGCAAACTTAACCACTATGCCACCAGGCTGGCCCCAAAATTGTTTTTTTTTAAACTGCAACATAGACTGTATTCTGTAATCAAATGAAAAGTGAAAGGAATGGAACTAAAATGAAGTCTATTACTAAATCAGAATATAATGAACCCTTCATACTAAAAAGAAGTTAATTAATTATTGATATTTTAGGTGTACGTCTTTCTCTAGCATTTGGTTATTTAACAACAGTTATTTTCTAAAACATGTAATAATGCAAAACCAACAAGAAATGGAAATGATCCATCACAAGATATAGTTGATTCAATTAAATAATAAAAATACTAAAATAAATAATTACTGAGTGCCCACTGCTTGCCAGGCTCAGGGCAAAGGGCAGAATTTATATTATTTCATAACTACCTATTATGGTTCTGCTCAAGCTTCCCTGATTTGTATACATGAGGTGTTAACAATAACTATGAGTACCATTGATTTTTATTGTCAAAATCACATGCTGCAGCCATTTCAAAATAAAATTACTCCTGAATCATTTTGGATTAATACAGCATTCAGGGCTGAATTCACAGCCATGTGGCCCGTGGAAAGGCAAGTGCACAGGCCCCCCACTGAGAAGGGCTCCATGCCTGGTTTAATGCGCTTCTGTCACTGTCTTAAAATTCTTAAGAATTTTATCTCAGAATTGCTGTTTTGCAAGTGGATCTAATGGGCCAATGGAGAAAGCATGCGAGCAGAGGAGACACTCAGTATGTGTGTCAGGCATTCCTCGCCATCTCGTTTATACATGTGCCTCAAGATTCTGGTGCACCCATGATACATAGGAAGGAAGCTCAGCAAGACTCAAAGAGAGTACCAGGGGAGTGTGTGAGGTCTGGTACTGAGCAAGTGTTGGTACTGACAGCACCGAGAGGAGAGGCCAAGCCTTCTACCTGAAACAGAGTTCACTTTGAACTCATAAGGAAAGCAATGGGTGTTCTAAGAAATACCAGCAACCAAGGAACCCTTATTCATATATCACTTCCCTGTATTAAGCAACCGCTTACCCTGAAGATGATGACACGAGGAAAGGGAAAGATAGGGCAACCCCCCACTCCTTTCCTTCCAGTTATTCCTTCCCGTAGGGCAAATGTCGGGGTGTTGGTTGACCACGTGTATATGAAGAACTAAAATAAAAACATTTCAGTCAGTTTTGTGTAGTGTTTCCACTGTTCTGGTAAAAATGGAATACATATGCCCATACAGGCAAGGAAATACAAGTTGTGTAATTTTGGTGATTCTGCCTATAAATAAAGTGTGCTTATATTTGTATTTAAAACTGCCATTGTACAAGATAAAAATGAATGGTAAAATTCGTATCAGCTTGAAATATTAATTTTTCTTTACTTAGATGGACAGTAAATAGCAAATAAAAACACCATGAGAAGTCAGAGAGAAAGTGCAGAAAAAAATAGAGAAACCTCTACGTGTTAGTGCCTGTAACTATCTTTTTTCCTGCATTTTGAACAAGGTGCCCCACATTTTCATTTCTCCCTGAGCCCACAAAATATGTAGCTGGCCCTGATAGCGTTCTTTGCTGAAAATCTGCTGGTTCCTGGAATGGTTTGCTCCTTTACTAATACTAAATTTTGCTGTGGAGGTTAAGATTTTGAGAAAAGCCAACTTTGACACCACCAGAAAGTAGAAACCCATGCTCAAAAGCTTTTGTTTAATAATTAAACATGTCCTTAACTTTGGAAACCAAGGTTGTTTAAAATAGCTCCCTTGAGCGTATTGGGGAGTTTGATGTCAGCTGTCCTTCTTCCTGGGGTTCATATGTTCCGAAATGTTCCGTCTAGCCTGAAGCAGGCAAAATAGAGAGCTCTGGAAAAAAAAGTTTGAAAGTGTGCCATATTCTGGCCCATGAGTAGAACCCAAGAAAATCTAAGATGGTTTCTCAGTGACAATAAAATTGTGGCATCCCGGTCTATGGAATTCTCAGTAGCAACATAAATAAATGTCAAAAATAGACTTGTGCCTTGACAGAGACAATGTTGCTATTTATATTATAATATTGCTTTTTATAAAAGTGATAATATTTGAGATGTCTAAATGATATTCTGCAGTATTACTTTTTACGTGTAGTTGATAATAAAGTCTTTCACTTTTAAAATGTTTCTGAAACAAATTTGACCACTATAAAAATCCTTAAGAAGTGTCTGCGCGCTAGTTATTGCAGAGCTTGAGAAGCAGCTTCTCCCATAAATGCCGTGCGTCACAGGCTGGCAGAACATCTTTGCCAGTAGAGTCAGCAAAATGTCAGAAATGTACCTTCCAGATGCCGGTTTATCCTGCGGAAGGTGACAGAAATACTTGTTTATAGGTTCACACTCAGAGCCTGCGGATCCTGGCAAAGGAAACGCCTCCTCGAGCCCATCCTGTTCCAAACTTTTCAAATAGGTTGAATTCTAGTATCTTAGCATTCCCACAACCTGTCCCCAGAGGATGGCACAATCCTAAGCATAATCAGAGGCTGCCTGTTATTACAGCAGATAAGTTTTACAAGGTGGAGAGAGAAGAGATAAATAGAATATCACGACTGACGTTTATGAAGAAAAGGATGTGCAATGTTTTTGTTTATGTCTAAAACTAAGGCAAGAACGTGGCATCTGTTAGGCAAGCTGCCCAGCACATACTGCGCGGGGCATAAATGAGAAGCTTGATTATGCTGCAAAACGCTGTGACTTAGAGACATGTCAAGTGAGCACAGCTCTGGAGAGCTGGCTCAGGGGAGCGATGTCGGCGTACCTAGGGAGGAAGGCTGGGTGAGGCGGTGGATGGCTGTGTTCACTGTAAAATATGGCATCAGATGCTGAGTTTATGGGCTGGCTGCCAAGTAAGTGGTTTCTGCTTCTACACCTGGTAAAGTATCAGGTACTGACAAAAGAAATGTAGAGTTTTCAAGTGAACTTGTTCACAGTGCTTCAATGTATGCCCTTCTCTTTTTTCTTTAGAATAGACTAATTGGTCTATTGTCCTCTTTTTTTTCTTGTTGTTTGTATTAGAAGCCTGATAGAACCCCAGATCTATTTATCTGCTTTTAATTTTAAAATTTACAGTTTTAACCATTTTTAAGTGTACAGTTTAGTAGTGTTAACGTTACTCACATCGTTGTGCAACAGATCTCCAGAATTTTCATTTAGCAAAACTGGAACTCCACACCTGTTGAACAATTCTCCATCTCTCCCCCACCCTACCGCCTACTCCCTGGCAACCACCATTCTACTTTCTGCTTCCAGGAGTTTGATTCACACACTGGAATCAGACTGGAAGTTTGCATACTTGTCTTTTTCGTGACAGGCTTATTTAACTTAGCATAATGTCCTCAAATTTTATCCATGTCGTAGCATGTGACAGGATTGCCTTTTTTATAGGGATCAGTAATATTCTATTGTATGTATGTACCACATTTTCTTTCTTTATTCATCCATCAATGGGCCTTTACATTGCTTCACCTTTTTGGCTATTGTGAAAAATGCTGCAATGAGCAGGGGTGTGCAAATATCTGTTCCAGACTGTTTTCAATTTTTTTGGATATAGACCCAGAAAAAGGATTGCCAGATCATACGGTAACTCTATTTTTAATTTTTTGAGGAACTTCCACAATGTTTTCCATAGCAGCTGCACCATGTTACATCTTTGGAAGTCAGTCCGGTTTCCTCTGTAAAATATGAGTCTATTTTATCTAATTTCAGGGTTTTTTAAAATTTTTATTGAGTTAATGATAGGTTACAATCTTGTGAAATTTCAGTTGTACATTATTGTTTGTCAATCGTCTTGTAAGTGCACCCCTTCATCCTTTGTGCCCACCCCCCTACCCCATCTTTCCCCTGGTAGCCACTAATCTTCTCTCTTTCTCTACATTTTTAAATTCCTCATATGAGTGGAATCATACAGAGATTGTCCTTCTCTATCTGGCTTATTTCACTTAACATAATTCCCTCGAGGTCCATCCGTGTTGTTGCAAATGCGATGATTTTGTTCTCTTTTACAGCTGAGTAGTATTCCATTGTGTATATATACCACATCTTCTTTATCCAAACATTAGTTGATGGGCACTTAGGTTGCTTCCACGTCTTGGCTATTGTAAATAATGCTGCAATGAACATTGGGGTGCATGGGACTTTTGGAATTGCTGATTTCAAGCTCTTTGCATGGATACCCAGTAGTGGAATGGCTGGATCATATGGTAGTTCTATTTTTAATTTTTTGAGGAATCTCCATACTGTTTTCCATAGTGGCTGCACCAGTTTGCATTCCCACCAACAGTGTATGAGGGTTCCTTTTTCTCCACAACCTCTCCAACAATTGTTACTATTTGTTTTGGTTATTTTTGTCATTCTAATGGGTGTAAGGTGATATCTTAGTGTAGTTTTGATTTGCATTTCCCTGATGATCAGCAATGATGAACATCTTTTCATGTGCCTATTGGCCATCCATATATCTTCTTTGGAGAAATATCTGTTATGTATCCTGCCCATTTTTTGATTGGGTTGTTTGATTTTTTGTTGTTGAGTTGTGTGAGTTCTTTATATATTATGGAGATTAACCCTTTGTCAGATGTATGACTTGCAAATATTTTTTCCCAGTTAGTGGGTTGTTTTTTTGTTTCAATCCTGTCTTCCTTTGCCTTGAAGAAGCTCTTTAGTCTGATAAAGTCCCATTTGTTTATTTTTTCTATTGTTTCCCTTGTCTGAGAAGACATGATGTCCAAAAAGGTCCTTTTAATACTGATGTCAAAGAGTGTACTGCCTACGTTTTCTTCTAGAAGCCTTACGGTTTCAGGTCTTACCTTTAGGTCTTTGATCCATTTTGAGTTTATTTTGGTGAATGGTGAAAAAGAATGGCCAATTTTCATTCTTTTACATGTGGCTTTCCAGTTTTCCCAGCACCATTTATTGAAGAGACTTTCTTTTCTCCATTGGATGCCCTCAGCTCCTTTGTCGAAGATTAGCTGTCCATAGATGTGTGGTTTTATTTCTGGGCTTTCAATTCTGTTCCATTGATCTGTGCACCTGTTTTTGTACCAGTACCATGCTGTTTTGATTACTGTAGCTTTGTAGTATGTTTTGAAGTCAGGGATTGTGATGCCTCCCGTTTTGTTCTTTTTTCTCAGGATTGCTTTAGCAATTCGGGGTCTTTTGTTGCCCCATATGAATTTTAGGATTCTTTGTTCTATTTCTGTAAAGAATGTCATTGGGATTCTGATTGGGATGACATTGAATCTGTAGTTTGCTTTAGGTAGAATGGACATTTTAACTATGTTTATTCTTTCAATCCAAGTACATGGAATGTCTGTCCATCTCTTTATGTCGTCATCCACTTCTTTCAGAAAAGCCCTGTAGTTTTCATCCTATGGGTCTTTCACTTCCTTAGTTAAATTCACCCCGAGGTATTTTATTCTTTTTATTGCGATTGTGAATGGTATTGTGTTCTTGAGTTCTTTTTCTGTTAGTTCATTATTAGAGTATAGAAAAGCTACTGATTTATGTAAATTGATCTTATACCCTGCAACTTCGCTATAGTTGTTGATTATTTCTAAAAGTTTTCCAATGGATTCTTTGGGGTTTTCTATATATGGAATCATGTCTTCTGAAAACATTGAGGGTTTCACTTCTTCCCTCCCTATTTGGATTCCTTTTCTTCCTCTCTCTTGCCTAATTGCTCTGGCCAGGACCTCCAGTACTATGTTAAATAAGAGTGGTGATAGTGGGCATCCTGTTTTCAGGGGGATGGCACTCAGTTTTTGCCCATTGAGTATGATGTTGGCTGTGGGTTTGTCATATATGGCCTTTATTATGTTGAGGTAATTCCCTTCTATCCCCATCTTTTTCAGAGTTTTTGTCATAAATGGCTGTTGGATCTTATCAAATGCTTTCTCTGCATCTATTGAGATGATCATGTGGTTTTTATTCCTCAATTTGTTGATGTGCTGTATCACATTGATTGATTTGCGGATGTTGAACCATCCCTGTGCCCCTGGTATGAATCCCACTCAATCATGATGTATGATCCTTTTGATGAATTGCAGGATTCGGGTTGCCAAAATTTTGTTGAGAATTTTTGCATCTATGTTCATCAGCGATATTGGCCTGTAGCTCTCCTTTTTCGTGCTGTCCTTGTCAGGCTTTGGTATCAGCGTGAATGTGTTAGGAAGTGTTCCATCCTCCCTAATTTTTTGGAATAGCTTTAAAAGGATAGGTATTAAATCCTCTCTGAAAGTTTGGTAGAATTCCCCAGGGAAGTCATCTGGTCCTGGGGTTTTATTCCTTGGGATGCTTTTGATTGCTCTTTCAATCTCTTTCCTTGTGATTGGTCTGTTGAAGTTGTCTGCTTCTTCTTGACTAAGCTTTGGGAGATTGTAGGAATTCAAGAATTTATCCATTTCCTCTAGGTTATCCGTTTTTTGGCATATAGTTTTTCGTAATATTCTCTTATAATCTGTTGTATTTCTGCAGAGTCTGTTGTTATTTCTCCTCTTTCATTTCGAACTTTGTTTATTTGAGCTTTCTCTCTTTTTTTCTTTGTATGTCTTGCTAGGGGTTTATTAATTTTATTTACCTTCTCAAAGAACCAGCTCTTTCTTTCATTGATCCTTTCTACTGCCTTTTTTGTTTCAATAGCAGTTATTTCTGCTCTGATTTTTATTATTTCTCTCCTTCTGTTGACTTTGGGCTTTGTTTGTTCTTCTTTCTCTAATTCAGTTAGGTGTAGTTTAAGATTGCTGATTTGGGATTTTTCTTTTTTGTTAAGATATACCTGTACTGCGATGAATTTCCCTCTTAATACAGCTTTTGCTGTATCCCATATGAATTGGTATGGCATGTTATCATTTTCATTTGTCTCCAGGTATTTTTTGATTTCTTCTTTAATTTCTTCAATGATCCATTGCTTATTCAATAGCATATTGTTTAGTCTCCACATCTTTGTGCCTTTCTCAGCTTTTTTCTTGTAATTAATTTCTAGCTTTATAGCATTATGATTCAGAGAAGATGCTTGTTACTATTTCAATTTTTTTAAATTTGTAGAGGTTTGCCTTGTTTCCCAACATACGGTCTATCCTTGAGAATGTCCCATGCTCGCTTGAGAAGAATGTGTATTCTGCTGTTTTGGGGTGAAGTGTTCTATATATGTCTATTAAGTCCAACTGTTTTAGATTTCGTTTAGCTCCACTGTTTCCTTGTTGATTTTCTGTCTGGATGATCTGTCCATTGATGTGAGTGGGGTGTTGAGGTCCCCTACCATTATTGTGTTATTTTTGATATCTTCTTTTAGGTTTGTTAATAGTTGCTTTATGAACTTTGGTGCTCCTGTGTTGGGTGCATAGATATTTATAAGCGTGATTTCTTCTTGATGAAGTGTCCCTTTGATCATTATGTATTGGCCCTCTATGTCTCTCTTTACCTGCCTTATCTTGAAATCTGTTTTGTCTGACATAAGTATTGCAACACCTGCTCTCTTTTGTTTGCTGTTAGCTTGGAGATTGTCTTCCACCCCTTCACTCTGAGCCTGTGTTTGTCCTTGGAGCTGAAGCGTGTTTCCTGGAGGCAACAAATTGTTGGATATTATTCTTTAATCCATCTTGCCACTGTGTGTCTTTTTATTGGAGAGTTCAATCCATTTACATTGAGGGTAATTGTTGATGCATGAGGGCTTAATTCTGTCATTCTGTCGTTCATTTTCTGGTTTTCCTGTGTTTCCTTTGTTTCTCATCCTGTGTGTTTTAGCCTACCCACGGACTTCTGAAATGTCTTATGCTGGGTTTTTTAGCTTTTTCCTTATTTATGTTTTTTGTCTCTGTTCTGTTTTTCAGTTTAGTGGTTACCCTGCAGTTTTTATTCAGAACCTCATGCATAACATATTCCATTTTCTGGTGGCCTCTCACTTCCTTAGCCTAAACTGATTCAATCCCTTTCCTCCTCCCCTCCTAAATTATTATTTTCATCTCTTATTCCAACTTGTGTTGTGAGTTTGTGGTTAGAGTGATAAGATTGTCTTTGCTTTGGTGATTTACTTTCCTTTATCCTAATGCTATAGTTGAATATTTGCTATCCTATTCTGGTTCTGTCTATTAGTCTCCCTACTCTGTGTTTTGTGACCCCTTTCTCCCTTTTATTCTTTTTTCAGGTATGGTCCCCTTGAGGATTTCTTGTAGTGGAGGTCTTGTGGCTACAAAGTCCCTTAGCTTCTGTTTGTCTGGAAAGGATTTAATTTCTCCCTCATGTCTGAAGGATATTTTTGCTGGATAGAGTATTCTTGGCTGAAGATTTTTATCCTTTAAAGTTTTGAATACGTCATTCCAATTTCTCCTAGCTTGTAAGGTTTCTGTAGAGAAATCCACTGAAAGTTTGATAGGGGTTCCTTTGTAGGTTACTTTCTTCTGCCTTGCTGCCCTGAGTATTCTTTCTTTGTCATTCATTTTTGCCATTTTTACTACTATATGCCTTGGAGTAGGTCTTTTTACATTGACAAATCTAGGAGATCTGAAAGCTTCGTCCATACACACTTCTTGCTCAGTGCCTAGATTTGGGAAGTTCTCTGTTATTATGTCGTTGAGTACACTTTCTGCTCCATTTTCCTTTTCCATGCCCTCAGGAATTCCAATGATTCTTAAGTTGCATTTTCTCATTGAGTCAGCTATTTCTCTGAGATTTTCTTCAGTTTTTTAAAATTCTTAGTTCTCTTTCTTCCTCTGTCTGGAGCCATTCAACTTGTCTATCTTCGATTATGCTAATTTGCTCCTCTATGGTGTCTACACGGGCATTCAGGGAGTCCGTATTCTGTTTTATCTGATCCATTGTATTTTTCATCTCTAGTATTTCTGTTTGATTCTTCTTTATAGTTTCAATCTCTTTTGTGAAGTAGCTCCAGAACTCGTTGACTTGTTTCTCTATATTTCCCTTTACCTCATTGAGTATTTTGATGATAGCTATTCTGAACTCATTTTCACTTAGTTTACTTATTTCCAAGTCCTCAGGACATAATTCTGTGCTTTTATTCTTTTCCTTTGGAACTGGAGCTTTTATAAATTGCTGGATGGAAGAGGAGCAGTTTTTGCACATAATGCTATCATTCGGTTGCAGTTACAGCCTGTCTCCACTAGATGGGGGTCGAAAGCCACACGTTCTGAGCCCTCCGCCTTCAGCCTGATGGCAGGGGGCAGCGAGGGTTGGGAGAAGAAGGGCACTTTCTCTCACGTGCAGACCTGGATTCCGATCAGCTCTTGCTCTCTGGTTTCCTGGCACCCTGGCTTGATGGGGTCTCCCCACGCAAAAGCTTTCCACCGTTAGAGGGTTTCCACTGCACAGGTCTGTGGGGGTCCTGGATGATCCCACAGACGCGTGGCCCCTCCCCCGTTCCTTGCCTTATCCACTGCAGCAATCCCAGTCTCTAGGGGAGGGAGCAAAGATGTCTCTTACCCTGTTCCAGCTCCTCCAAGGGTGGCTCCCGGCTCTCTGACCTCTGTCATTTGGCTGCTGTAGGTCTCTGATGATCTCTGTGTTATTAGTATTCTTTTGGTTGGAACTCAGTTGCTCCTTTTGGTTGTAATTTGGAGGGGAGAGAGTCCCTGGTGAGCCATTTCACTGACTTCACTCCTCTAATTTCAGATTTAAAAGACTTTTCTGCATGATAAACAAAACCAATGTGAAAAGACCCCAACACACACAAAACTCTGTCTGTCTGTCTCTGTCTCTGTCTCTCTTCCTCATGCCTCTTTCTCTTCTTTCTTAATTTCCACAAATGCAAGAAATAATCTAAGATTAGGATTATATGATTAATGACTTACTGGCTATTTTTAAAGAAAGAGCAGGATATGATTCTGAAACCCAGTTTTGTTCCTTCCTTTCCTTTTAGAAATACAATGTTTCAAGATTAGAGTCCTTCTGGACAAAATACTGCCATATAGGATCTTGTTCCCATCAAAATAAGTCAGTTATATAATAAAAAATAAGGATTTAACCTTGTCTTAATACACCAAGCTTTTCCATGATTTTAACTGTTATGTTTTGATCAATATCTTCCCTCTATGTATCTTTGGCACAATTCCTTTGTGTTTGAACTTAGGATTTCATGAAACTGGTCTTTTGTATTTGAATGTATTTTTTTCTTTAGCTTTAACGAGGACTTTTTACCCTGAGACATAAAAATAGTGTATCTTTACTCATTTTTTACCTTGTAGCTATTCATACGTTTATCGCCCAGTGAGCCCAGAGTTTTGTTCTATAGTTTCTGCCTGAGTTTTCATAAATTCAACATTCCATTATTTTTTAAAAATGGATGCACACATAAATTATCTGATCTTACTCCTCAAGTTATAACAAATCTGTTGTAAAGAGATGAAGAAAAAAATAAATTTATGACTTTGACTTTCAGTGAATATTATTAAAAGCTCTAAACATAAGAATTCTCTCAGAAAATTGGAGACACTCCTCTCAAGGAAAAGTGCTGGTTTCTGCATCTCACAGCTGCCTTTCTCCTGGAGTTAACTCCTGAGCCAGGGCCTTCTGAATTCTCCCACTAAACATTTACCCAAAAATATTTTCTCTTTAAAATAACTAGAAAGGTTTTGTTATTTACTACCAAGTATATTTTGATATAATATCCGCTACCAGAAGTTGTTTGGGGCAATAGGATTTCTAGACCCATTTATCTGAAATTTGAATTTATCCACTCAAATAACATTTGGGAGTAGTGAAGCTATGAAGTTACCACTGGGAAGTGAGACATGGGTAGTAAATAATAGCAGCACAAACCTTATTTAATCAGTATTTGTGTTCATTTGAAATAAAGTGCCTTTTCAGGTACAGGTTTAGTACACCGGAAGGTAGCCACCACAGCAAATAAAAATACTATGGGGTCAAATAGCTGCACTAACTGCCATGGAGCTCACACAAAGGAAAACACCTGCTCTGCTTGGCTCCAAGCACAGCGATTATGACTGCCCTAAAAATAGTTCATTTGAAGTCACATAACTGACATAGCAAAATCAGATACAGAATTTAATCTTGTAGATTGCTAAATCACAAAATAGATTGGATTCACAGCCATGCCAAGTCTATTATGGGGAAGTAAGAGCCTTCAACTGGGAAAGAGGGGGGTGTCCCTGGAGAGCAGAAGCAGAGTTCCTCCTGTCATATGAGGCTGGCCCCGTCTTCCATAAGGATCTCCTCGTGATATCACATGAGGTAGTTTCTTTGCAAGGTAATACCAATTTTCCTTATGATTCCTAGCCAATAACTAAAATCAGAATTAATTATGTCCCAGGGAGTCAATTACTAAGTCAAACCTAAGAATAAAAGGGTCACATGGCAAAGGGATTATAAGAGTTTGCTTATTTGTATAGGTGACCCTGGCATGGGGAACAGATTTTGATGGTAGTAAATGAGGGAGGAGAGAATAGAAATAGGTTTCTTCTTGTGTATTTATTAACATCTTTGTGGGGCTCACAGAGAAAGAACAAACATTTATAGCCAATCTAGGCTGGGAGGAAAGTTGATGTGCTACTTAGCACCTAGAACCAATCACATCCAATTTAGAACTCAAGCAGGTCCTAGAAGCGCAAGTAAGTTGCTTGACAGATGGTTCGTACTCCCAGGGCATTCCTTCTATGCCATCAGATTTTCCCTAGTCCACGTCAGTCTGCTCAGAGACTTCACTCTGACAAGTTTAATGGTTTACAGGGTTTTTTTATGATAAGATAACACCTACTAGAAATAAACTGCTATAGCCTCATTTGGGTTACCCTCAACAGAAAGGAAGAAAGAAAACTCCTCAGTGGGCAGAACTTGGAGTGGTATATCTGCCTTTTTTCTTTTTATTCTGCCGTTGAGGGAATAGAGCCTGAATCATAGATCTGTACTCTTAGCTCCAACTCTTGGGTCACACAGATGTTCACAGATTTGAAAAGAAGGACAGAAGATTGATGATAAGTAAACGAAGGAAAAGTTATGTAGATGAACCTCCCAGAATGGACTTTGAGTCTGTTCCATGTGAACGCTCATCAAAGGACAGAAGACTCTCAAAAAGCAGGTAGATATGGTAACCCAACTTGTGGATGTGGCATCAGCATTTTTCCTGAGTCATCTCAGAGTACTCAGTGGGCTCACATTCAAAAAGACCATGATATTAGAAATAAAGACATGCACGTGTTCAAGAAAAAGGGATTTCTTTCAACCAGGCTGATCTGATTAATATCAGTACTTAGAAATTAGCAAGCTAGAAAAATGCTAATCTTACTCAAAAAAAAAAAGAGAAAAAGAAAAATGCTGAGCACTAATATGGGAGAACTCTAAGAACATGGAGTGGGAATAAAAAAGAGCCTGAAAATCAAGATTGGTACCTATGTGTAGATTCTGATGAAGCTGAAGACCTTGAACCTTTTAATTGTACCAAGCCTTTTTTTGCCAGTAGAAGCAGCTCTTCCTCCCTTGTCCAAGGTTGTTAGTTCACACTTGCCTGAAGAAAGGGTAGTAGCCTCCTCTGAGGTCATTTTCTAGTATGAAACTGATGATTCAACTCATTCCCCCCACCATGCAGCCCCAAGGGATCCAGCCAGAGGTGCCATACACATCAAAATAATTGCAAGCTTCAGCCAAATAATGTAGATAAATTATGGGGAATACGTATGGGAATGGGTTCCTAGCACATAGGATCAAGGTGAAAAAATATAATCTTGGATCAATCTACATTTGTTGACACTGTGTACTAAACAGAAATTCTATATTCCATGTATTAGAATCAGATAGAAATGTCTGAATCACTTTGACTGGAAGCAAAAGTGGCCTATATCAAATAAAGTTGGTATGACAGAACTTCCTTGCTATACTATACAAGAAGGTATCCAAAGGCCTAGGTAGATAGGAAGGCTAGAGTGTATTTATTACGTCAGAGGTGCTCACATACCACTTAAATATATATTTCCCTTTCCTGTGATATTGCTTCTCCTACAGCCTTTATCCGTGGACTTATGTTAACCAGCACTGACTTTGAATAAGAAGTGCTTGTTGTTAAGAAGTTCATTTGGCATCAACAGTCAGACAATGGTCTTAAGCTCATGGAATTCACTAGCATAACCACGCATTCCCCACCAAGAAATAGCTGGCCTGATATGGGTGACACAGCCTACTAAATGAGAGTTACATGAGATGACACACTTTGAAAGACTGGGTTCAGACTCACTCTGTATTTATACCAAATGCCTATTGCTTTGGAAAACTAATTCTTTTTCCACTATCCAAAAGCATGTTAAAATTTAAAAGCTTTTTCTTTTTTTTCAGAATCAGAGTTCTGTTAGCTTCTAGATACTATTATTTATTATGGAAGAAATGAAAAAGATAGATCGTTACTGTATTATATGGTATATTGATCATATTTAAATTTTACTCTATAGTTTTAAAGTGCTTCTACCTACTTTAGCTAAGAAAAAGTTCAGTGTACATAAATAACTTACAAAGGAACAAAATAATGTTCAGAGTAGTTTTCTCACATACCTAAGTCGTATAGCTTACCGTCAGAGGCTTCAGTTTTATTGCTCTAATGAAAATATACAGATCTGCTATTAAGTAATTTCCCCATTTCTCAAACTTTTAAATTCTTTCAGGTATATTCATATGTGTAATGACAAAGAATGATTAAAAATCCATAATTTAGTCTTCAAGAGTTGATTGAAAGGAACACATATTTACATAAAAAGTATTTTTATTCGTTATTCAGATAGCATAATGACAGTTGTTGCCATGACTTTGAGTACATGACTCTTCTTTATAGAATCATTCGCAGAATAAAGATGAGATTTTCCCTGTGGGAGAGTATTGCAAATTAGTTATATCATGTCATTGCTATCCTTTTCACCTAAACATCTGGTCTTAGTTATTTTGGGAAATAAGTGCTCAGAATAAATACATCCAACTAGATGAACTATTGACCTGTTCTACTGTGAAAATTCCTATACACCTTTGTTTTACTATTAATTTTATTATTTTCGTTCCTTGTTGTCTAAGTCCACCACTCACTTGTCACAGTCTCTGTGAAAATAAAGGTGAGAGGTTGAAACAGCCAGTAGAGAGGTATGCTACACAACGTTGCCTTGTATAATAACAATGTTTTTTCTCCCATCAGAATTAATTGTTGCCCTGTTTAGATAGAACTTGATACTCTCACTGTATAGAAAAATACCCATGGAAAAAGCCATCAACATTTGGTAATAGAGTGAGTTTCCCAAAGTTAAGAAACTCTGGCTAACTCATCTTTGTAGGACTCCCCTGTGCTTTCACACTGCCTGGCATGTAATAGATGACCGACAAATGTTTTCCAAAGTTTACGAGAGCTGTATTTTGCAAAATGTGGTTTCTCTCTCCCTGCTTGTGACCACATCAATAAAATTAACAATTAATATGATTAATTTTCTACTAGATTCCTGGCATGCAATAGGCACTGAATAATTCACCGGTGAAAACAAATCTTAACATGCCTGTAGCTAGACCACTTCACTACTTTGTCTCAATATTGAAGAAAAATTGTTTCTTCATTAATGATTCCAATTAATCTTCTAAAAGTTCCCCATGGCCATCAGCCCACTGTAATCTCTGCACTCTGTGAGAGTACACCACCAGGTAAAGAGATGCTAGACGCACACTGAGAACATTTATTCCCCCAAATGAGTGATTATATATTTAAAATCAGCTAAGGAAATAAAATTAAGGATGCATCCTGAAACACAGGAGTTTTCTTATGAAATTGAATTTCAGCGATATAAAAACTAATGAGATTTGCAATGACTCCCATGTCATTTTTAGCCATGCCTTAAAACCATGGAAATATTAAGGTAGAAAAACATTAGGGTATAATTAGGAAACATTTTCATTTTAAGAGGCCTACTAAAAATAAAGAGGAATTTTATTAGTAATGTAATGATATACAGAATACATTTCATTTATATGACACAATTTTGTTGTACCTCTTACTTTGACATATATTACGTTGGATAATTCAGGCGTTTATAATTATCAGTGCAAATTTACAAAGTAAGGACTGAAAATTAGTTGCTATACTGGGAATAATAAAATTTGGGAATAGAGTTTTCTATAAAATAAAAATTCACTATGGAGTTTTTTGGGTTGGTTTTAATTTATCTTAGTTCTAAGGTAAACACAATGATTTATATATTACAAATATAACACAAATGATAATATATGGTTTATATACTTAGGAAAGGAAATAAGGGAAATTTTGGTAAATTTTATGAAGTAATAAATACTACGGTGGCTATTTTTGTTTTATTTTTTCTTAACACATCAGAAAGCTGGATCTACTCTGTATTGTGTCTGTAGCACTTTAGCAGATACTCTTATTTAGAGATTGAATTTATTTTAATCTGAAAACTCCAACAATTAAATGTGTGCTTTCTAAAACCTGACAGCAATACAGAAAATGGTCAAATAAATGTATTTAGCCAAAGGGGCTGGCCCCATGGCCCAGTGGTTAGGTTCATGTGCTCCACTTCGGCAGCCCAGGGTTGGACAGATTGCATCCCAGGTGTGGACCTACACACTGCTCATCAAGCCATGCTGTGGTAGCATCCCATACAGAAGAACTAGAAAGACATACAACTAGGATATACAACTATGTACTGGGGCTTTGGGGAGGAAAAGAAAAAAGAGGAAGATTGGCAACAGATGTTAGCTCAAGGCCAATCTTCCCCATCATAAATAAAACAAAAATATTTAACCAGAAACCATTCAGTCAAATACATTTTTTAAATCATATAGACAAATCAAGTAATATAATTCATACCTTAATTTTATAAAGCAAAGCATTTCTATGAATTTTTTTTAAAGATTTTTTTATTTTCCTCCTTTTTCTCCCCAAAGCCCCCAGTACATAGTTGTATATTCTTCGTTGTGGGTTCTTCTAGTTGTGGCACGTGGGACGCTGCCTCAGCGTGGTTTGATGAGCAGTGCCATGTCTGCGCCCAGGATTCGAACCAACGAAACACTGGGCCGCCTGCAGCGGAGCGCGCAAACTTAACCACTCGGCCACGGGGCCAGCCCCGCATTTCTATGAATTTTATAAAAAAATAAATTTAAACTTCTCAATTGTTGATTTACAATTAAATTTAGGTTCACAGTAGCTGTTTCTCATAGCTGCCATCTCCTGGGTCATGAATTCCTAAATTTAAAACTAAAAAGAGGGATGGGTATAGGGGTTTAGTATATGCCCTATGACTGTTTTGACATTGTCTTAATCTCCAAAAGGAAAAGGGAATTCAATAAGAAGCTTTCAAATATATGGCATTTTGCATAAAAAGAGCTTAAACAAAAAGAAATAGATTATAAAGGGACATTTGGCAATGAGCCACCTCTTCTTTTAAACCTAACCTGTCTGTACTTATATTAACCAAGGAAAACGTACATCAGGTCCTATGAGAAAGTTTCTATACTCTCTTTCTTCTAGGTCATAAAAAGAGAATGGGTCCTGAAGGCTTAATCTCTGGAAAACTTTTGCACCCTATTTGTTCTTATAAACTCACCGTAGTGCTCCATCTCCTTCCTCTTCTCCTAACACACACCTGGAACCTAGGTTCCCTCTTCCAACACACACATTCGCCTATCAATCCACTCAATAACTTCCTAGGACCAGATTTGGCTAAATCTTTTAGGTAAGGTGGAGAAGCTACAGTAGTCAAAACTAGATCCATTCACCTTCCTTCTACACGGTGCGCATATGTTGTCCCCAAGAAAAATGTTGCCTTCTTTAGGGAATATCTAGTACAATACTCCCCCCATCCAGAATTAGTTTTCTATTTCCATCCAGACAAATTACTTACTCTTTAAAACTCAAGTCAAACATTACCTTTCCTGGAAAGCTTCTCTTCACTTCTCTATACCCAGGAAGTGCCTACTCCCTCAATTTCTGCCCCCCAATTCCCAGTAGGTCTTGGGCACAGGCTGCCTACCAGGACCACGGAAAGATTACAGCCAGGAGTTTCATCATCTTTGTGTCCACAGCACCTGAAATAGTCCCTGAATTTTTCTAAATACTTAATAAAATTAGGAAAAAATGCTATAAAAACATTAAATATTTAAATAAATATTCTTGAAATCAGTATTTTTTTGTTCTAATTATAACAAAGAAGGGAGAAAAGTGGATGTCATAACAGTTTAATACATAGTTATATGTAACTTGAGTAATACTGACAAATGTGGGAAAAATATCATTGAGAAGTAAATATTTTACTATCCCTGGGATACTCATTATTGGGGGTAAATTTCCCATATTTTGGTTATAATTGGTACCGGTCTTCATAAAGTAAATTCTGTTTTTAAAAACTTCCACCACCACCCAGCATTCAAACTCTGATTTTTCAAATGAAAATGTGAGTTATACTGGTATAAAAATTCATTGGGATTTAAGAATAAAAGCGAAAGTAGATACTGTCTCTTGTGGGAACCATCATCGGCCGTATTTTTGTCAGCAATGTCACAGAATAACCCAGGGCTGTTAAGTGAGAGTGCAGTTGAATATTCTCACATTCTGAAGACATCAATCAGGGATAGTTTGTTTCTATAAACAAAGGAAAATGTGATATTTATAGAGGCAAAATTCAGCTTGTGGAAAAGGGAGTCTTACATTTTGATGAACTTTTTGGCAGAAAGCTGTCAAGAGAGGCAGTTTACTCTTCAGCAGGCCAACAGATTTATTGGGGAAAGCTGCTTTAATTCTTTGTGGTTTTCCCAACAGAATGTGTCATTTCAAATTGGAAGAATCAACGGTGTTTTTAACTCTCCGTGAAGGCAACTCTCTAGCATCTTTCCATTGGCGCTTCCGCCCTAGTCGGGCGATGCCTCCACAATTCTTCTGCTGCACTCAGTGGATGAGTTCCCAGCAAACGACTTAGAGATGGAGGAGTAACTCTACTGCTAACATTATTTACTGGAAATAATTTACTTATTATTTCTCTTTTTATGATACTTCCATCACAAATTCATTCTATTTCACCATCAAAACTATAATCCCAATTTTCAATGCCAATGTCTACAAAGTTTATGGCAACAATCTCCAGTTGATCTCTCTGTCTCTTTAGCTTCGAATTTAAATACAAAATTAGCCCCACCAAAATGTTCTTAAAATATCTTTATTATTCTTTAATACCCTTGCATAATTTTTCAGTGTTTCATATTTTGGTAATTTAAATGTGTTACAATTCTAACCTTCATTTAAAGGATCTCAAAATTGATTAATCTAAATTTTAGCCACTCTTCATTGCTTTTCTGCAGTCTCCCCACACTCGATTACATTTGTCATGTCCTCTGCCTATGACATGCGCATTTATTCTCTAAGCCTTGGCTTAGGCTGTTCATGTGACAAGAGAAGTCTCTTGATCACCCAGACAGACTAGTTAAACCATCCTGCTTTGAATTCCTACAGAATTCATTTTATGTACAACTAATTTGACACTTATAACTTCCTGCCTGGTACAACTGACTTTCTTTTTAAACATAAGACTTATTTTTAAATTGGATTTTCAGTAGATCAGAGAGTCTCATAAGTTTTACCCACATGAAATATACCATAGACATTGTACAAATCATTGCTCGTAATATATTTTTCCATGAAAACCTCCTTTCTGTCCACTTTTTTACATATCTCTAAACTCTTTCTTTCCTTTTGTTGAAGTTCATGTCCCTAGATCATTGATCTCTGAAAAATGTTTCTCACGAAAAATGCTAATACTAGAGATTAAAATTGTTTTTACTTTCATCTTTCCAAATTAATAAGAAAATAGTGAAACCAACATTTGAACATTACAGCCTCAAAATAACTGTTTAAGCTTATGACAATCAAAATATGTGTTTCTCTTAAATAAAATAATTTTCTTATTATACTTTTTATTGCATATAGATTTAAAAAATTACGCCAAATCCTTCTCCACCCTCCCAAAAAAAGTCACCCCAGATATGTCCTGACAGAAGCACAGAATTCAGAAGGAACTATTTCTTTCCTTTTCTTTCCAGTCATGTTATTACGTGGTTTACAGAGTCTCTTTGCTGGCATCTGGGCTGACCTTGTGACTGGTCCTGGCCTATAGAAGGCAGTGGAAGTGACAGCATACCAGTTTGTAGTCCAGGCCTCCAAAGGGATTGCCACTGCCACATGATCAAGCCTGGCCTGGAGGATGGGAGACCATGGGAAGCTAAGCCATGTCATTCAAACCAGGCCATCCTAAACCAGCCAAATCACGAGGAGCCAGTTGAACTGAGACCAGCAGAATCTGGCAAAGATCAGCAGAAGTGTGGAGTAAAGTGGACTGGGAAGCTCCTCCAGGGAGCAGAATGAGCCCTGCTGAAGAAACATGTAGTACCTGCAGATCTGGGGAGCTGGCAACCAGCGAGAGTCCAGGATTGAGGGGAACTAGTGACTGCTGAGTGTCTTGCATTCATTGCCTTTCACATGTAACTCCCCACCTAAAGCTTTAAGCACAATGTCAGGATAACAATCCATATTGGCAATTTTTCTTGTCATACAATATTTCTAAAATAGCATTCACTCATTAGTTCCTGGTGGGAAATCTTATACTCAAATCCCTCTCTTACTTGAAAAGTTTTCTGATTTTTATTTCTTTACCCTTTATTTTTCCAAGGAATAACACTTCTGTTGATTCATTTCCTCTTTATAAGATTTGTTTCCCTACATGTTTACCTTCCGGACACAACATACCTGCCTCTGTCTCTTAAAATGTGGTGCTCAGAACAAAAAGTCACCCCAGATATGTCCTGACAGAAGCACAGAATTCAGAAGGAACTATTTCTTTCCTTTTTTTTCCAGTCATGAAATACTGATGGCTTATTGAACTTTTTTTTTTCACATGATCGGTAATCAGGCCAATTTCCCCACTGATAGCTATCTTCAGGTGCTGTGCAAACGCACTAAGAGTTTCTGGTTGTCCATATGCAGGCGTATAATTTTACTGTGAACCAGGTAACAGACTGAACAGATATTGTAAAAACTGTGTTTCTCTAACCATACTCTTTTGCCTTGCTTGGTGGCAAAGGATGATAAAATAAATATTTTGGGCTTTAAAATATTTAATAAGTACAGGTCAAGTCTGAGTCCTGAGACATATCACTGGAGACACCCCAAGAGATCAACATTAATATATTTATTGGTATACTTTGGATATGGTTATTATAACAGGTGTTAACTTAGCTAACTCAACTGAAATTCACTTCATATTTCCACCCCCTAAACAAAATAATTACTTGATAAACTTTGCTGAACATCTGACAAAAATAAATATCCAATGTTTTCCTCATGTTATCCAAGTTTCTAATCTGAAACTCTATTATAAAAAGAACTAGATTAATTTCACAGGACTAATTCTTATTCATAGTAAATCTATAATTATAACCTATCAGTAACCCACATATTGCAATGGGTTCATAATCATTGGGTTAAATATGGCACATGGACTCATAGGAGGGTATCGCTATGGTTACCCAGGCAATGAATGATCCATGGCTAGTGTGGCAAATGCTGCTATTTACCAAAAAATATGTTTCCCCTTTTTCTTAGCTATAACTATCCTCATTTTGCAACCTCCCTTGCAGTTAAACACTGCCATATAACTGACTTCTAACCTGTGAAATGTGAATGGAAGTGATGTCTGCTGCGTAGGAGGTAAGTCTTTTAAGAAGAGAATATGTCTCTTTTTCGCCTTCGATTCCGGCTGGGGATGATGATTAACAGATTCTGTGAATGGCAGAGCCACATCATGGACGCACCCTGAGCCTGAATCACCACTTTTAGGACAATAATCTGCCAGTGAGAAACATCTGCTTTTAGAGATGAAGAGATAGAGATAATCAGTGTGTGTGTGTGTGTGTGTGTGTATGTGTGTGTGTGCACGCACCTGAGTAGGGGGTGGAGAGCTTGAGTCATTATTTAATTTGGGGCAATTCTTACAGAAATAAAGTTAACCAAAATAATACCATTGTAATTCTTAATATATCCTCTCTATTAAAAGAAATTATTGATAAAATTCTTAATTCCTTTAAGGTATACATTTAATCAATGCAAAGCACTGATTATGAGAAAAAATTTCTTTGTTACTCTGAAATATGTTCACATAATGATTTTCTAAAATATTTTTCTTCTTTCACAGGCCAACCATTTACTTGTTTAATAATAAAAAATTATTTAATAAATAAAGCTACCCTTAGCTTCCTGTGTGGTGTTCCAGGGTCTGGCTGAAGAATGACTGAGTGTTTAGGTAGAACTGAAACAATGAGACCAGGTTCTGAAACCACAGTGCGCATTATCCTCCAATTCCATATATACGGTTTCTCTTCTGTATCTCAGGGAAGCTACAGATAATTTATGCTACTCTCTTAAATAGACCGTTGCAGTTTGGAGCTTATGCCAGCCTTCTCTGGGCAATGTGGGGGATGGTCTGTGGGGTACAATCTGACTTCTCTTCTCATAACACACAATCCTCCCAATCATACCCCAAACCGGAGAACATCTCCCTGGGCGATCAAAGGTCAGAGAAACTCCATCTCTACTAGAAAATGATCGTGGAAAGTGACCTTCTGTGTCAGAAACAACCTAGTCCTTCTCAGGACTTGCCACCATGGAAAACCAGTGCACCTACTCCAACACACCCTATGAGAGGAGAGATGTTAAGGGAAAGGGGATGCTATACGTTGTCTCTCAGTCTTTACTTGCCCTGATCAACCTGTAAACCATACTTTGACTGGCTCTTTTAAGAAAGTCATGGACATGACTGACTTGTCTTGGTAATTGTATTGAAATTCCTCCTTTAGCTCGTTACAAGTATTCTTGGTATTTCATTTGCATGTTTTGCTGACTTGGCCATAGATCATGAGCTGTATACTGGAGCTTCAACACCTCACCCTGGACTTTATCATGTTGTGGAACCTGCAATAGCTCTTCCTGGCCTTTCAGACAACCACATTCCTCACTTTTTCTCTTGCCTTTTTAATTTTTCAATGACTTAAGTGAGAAGCCTCTGTCCCCTCCAAGTACAAGGAAGTCCCTCTTATCTCTCAGTCCTCCCTCACATGGTACTGTTGCTGGGATTAAATCTATCTGCATGTGGTTCACGCTTAATCCCTGATCTCCTGCATAATCAGCCCCATGACTTGTCTGATCTTATCTTCTGTGACTTTTGCCATCGCTCATTTTTCATTCCATCACCCTAATCTTCTTGCTTTGCTCAAACATCTGATGAATACTTCTTTGCTTCTAGACATTGTCACCAGCTGTTCTTTCTTACAACATGGATGAACCTTGAAAATATTAAACTTAGTGAAAGAAGGCAGGTACAAAAGGTCAGATTTTGTACGATTCTATTTTGTATGATATATCAAGAATAGGTCAATCCACAGAGACAGAAAGCAGATTAGTGGTTACCAAAGGGTGGGGAAACGGGAAATGACTGCTTAACATGTACAGGATTTCCATTTGGGATGATGAGAATGTTTTGGAACTAGATAGAGATGATGGTAATACAAACTATGAATATACTAAATACTGCTAAATTGTACACTATAAAATGGTTAATTTTATGTTATTTAAATTTTATCTCAACAAAAAAAAAGATTTTAGAAAGGAAAAAGACCAAAAAATGTAAAAAAGAGGACTTCTTAAAGTCTCTTCCACCAGATATTTGCATAGCTACACTCCTCACCTCCTTCAAGCCTTTACTCAAATGAGGTTTCCCTAACTAATCTATCCGAATTGTAACCCTCTTGCTAATATCTCTCGTCCTCCTTCCCTGTTCTGTTTTTATCCTTAGCGCTTATCCATAAATAATGTGCTATGTTTTTCCTTAGTTATATTATTTATTGTCTTCCTCTAGGAGAAAGTAGGCTCTATGAGATGAGAGATTTTTTTTACCTTTTGTAACCCAAATTCCTAAAAAATTACCTGCCACAGAGAAAGTGCTCAATGAACATTTATTTAAGAAATGAATGAATAAACACCATATGTCATTTTTATATGTGTTGCTATAGTCTCTCTTTATTCAGCGGGATCACTTCGATATGTGTCCTAGAGTACATGCATTTTTATTTAACCCATTCAACTACATCTTCTGAGAGTTTGAGCTCGTCTTCTAGACTACCGGAGTCAAGTTGAGGTAGTCAAGTGAGCTGAGGTTTTAGTATCACTGAGATGTAGATTTGAATCTCAGTTCATTAATCCAGCTGTGTGAGTTACAATTACTTTAATAATTTCCTCTAGGACTCTGTTACCTCAACTGTAAATATATATATTATCAGGGTGCTCCCAAGAACAAAACCAGTGGGATATATATGTGTATGTGTGTGTGTGTGTCTATATGTAGAGAGAGAGAGAGAGAGAGACAGAGAAACAGAGAGAAATTATTATAAACATTTGGCTCAAAATCCCAAGATCTGCAGCTGGTAAGCTGGAGACCAAGGAGCGCCAATGGTGTGGTTCTAGTCTGAAAGCTGGCAGGCTCAAGACCCAGAAAGAGCCAATGCTTCAGTTGAGTGTGAAGGCAGGAAAAACCAATGTCCCAGCTTGAAAGTAGTCAGGCAGGAAGACTTCCCTCTTATCTGGGGAAGTTCAGCCTTTTGTTCTATTCAAGCTTTCAACTGATTGGATGAGGCCCACCCACATTAGGAAGAGCAATCTACTTTACTCAGTCTATTGATTTAAACATTAAAATCATCCAAAAACACCCTTGAAGACACACCTAGAATAATGTCTGACTGAATACTGAGCACTCTGTGGTATATAATTAATCATCTCTGTACGTATAACAACATCTAACTCATAGGGATGATTTGAAGGCTAGATGAACAAACATATTAAGTACTACAGAATAAAAGCTTAAAAATTAAATTGCCTTCTGTTTTTTTCTTTCTTAACCTCAGCTATGTGTACACAGAAACTTATAAATCTTGCTTTCTATTTCTCTGATCACATGATTGCCACAATTGTTTAGTAGAGCAAGATTAAGAATAAAGTATAGGATATTTTATAAATATGAATCTATCTAGACTGATAGTGGTTATGTCACATTTTTTTAAAGTATTCATTAATCATCCACATCTAAACCAACATAAAAACCAGTAGGTTAAAATAATCACATGTGCCTACTCTCAGAGTTCGGGTAACTTTTGCTTTTTTCACCATTACTCAGTGTTTATTTGCATGGTCAAAGAATTCATGTGCAACTACTTTTCCTATAACCAGACGTAATCATTCCAGCCAGGAGACTTGAACTTAGAAAGTGAAGCTAGGATGATCTTAGAATCACTTACGTCATCTTAGTTTTCAATTCTTTCTTATAAACGCTTCCTGTATCCTTTCCAATTCAGTCTTCTAGAGAAAACTCAAGCAAATGGGAGTTAACAGATTCTGCTACTGCGATATTATCCATAAACATTACGCCATCAGCCTCGAGCAGCGATCCAACTATTCCTTCATCACTTGCTTCTGAATACATTTAACAAAGCCATCATTGCTATTACTAAAGCTCATATAATAAAACCAGCTCTATTGAGGCTTTGGACCTGCTGATATCATTCTTAAAATTTTACGTTGCCCTTCAGTTCCTCATATGCTTTATGTTCCTTATTTCCAACTTAGGCAAATACTCTCCCACCCTTTAATTTCCTCGGAGCTCAGATGCAGCTGTACTAACTTAAAATATACTTCCTTTTTTTTCCCACACTGAGGTCATATATAATTGCACAGAGAGACATACTTTTTTATTTTAGTGCTCTCCGGACTGCTTGAGAAATTGTCCATTTCAGAGGTATGAAATAAATCACTTGTATTTGAATTTTTAAAAGGCTGTTTTCCTAAACTCTAGGGCCCATCAGTAATTATGATCTGTCTTCATTTGCATGGCTGTCAAAACCCTAAAGATGGCATGACTACGGTCACTCTCTCCCCAGCTGGCCATCACTCCCTCTCCACCAACTACTTCCTTCTTATTTATTCCTTGAGATTCCTGAGAAAACTTTTCACCAAAAGGATACATTATCATTTTCCCATTAGAATTGATGTGCTTAATATTTTATGTAACAGAGTGACCTCCATAACTACTTGGAAGACCTTTGTACTAATATTCAGTCTTGGAAATACTGTTGTAGATATATTTGCCACTCTCAGAAAAATAAAACTTTTAGCAACATAAGAATTATATTATTTAGCTTTTGCAAAATAGGACCTCTCAAGCAATTTCTGGATGGATGGAGTCCTCTTATAACCACAGTGGCTCACCATGGAGTTGGTCTTACAATCCATTTTAGGAAAGTACTAGCCATAACCTCTTTAAGGCTGAGTTGTTTAAAGTCTACATCCACAAGAAAATCACTTAGATTCATCTCTTCAGTGAATCTTCCCTCAACATTAAATCAGCTATGGGAAGTAACGTGAGGCAGATAACGTGACAAATTACTGTCACATAGAGCTCCAGCACTCTTTATTGTATCTTACTCTTGGTTTTGAGACGCAATTTTAACTGAACAGCTCCTTCATATACTCTGCTGCTCCAATCACCCTTTCTGTTACATCTGTTTTGCTGGTTGTTGTTATATTACTTTTTTAACAAAGAGCTTGAGCAGTCTCCCTGCTCTTTATGAATTAAATATACATACATGGGAAGCACATTCAAATTAGTTTTACAAAAGAAACATGAGATCAAATTTTGGACATGTGCTTTAGATATTACTAAAGAAAAGTATTGTCTAGAGAAGCATTCCTTTTAAAAAATTCATCACCCTGACCTCTGTAATGCCTCTGTAATTTGTATTATTAAGATAAGTGTTTTGTCATCCTGCTCATTAAGTCGATTCAACACATTCCTGCCTCCTGAAGCTTTCTACATTATTTGCAATAGTTGACCATTCTCTTTCTTGAAACTCACGTGTTATATCTGTAAGTTTGCAGTGCCAAATTTTCCTCCTGTATTTATGCCATTCCTTCTCATTACCTTCTTCCTACAATCATCTCTCATATTTTCTGTCCCCAAGTCCCTGAACTTGGCATTTGTTCTTGTTATATGTGTCTTTCATGGTGACCCCATACACATTATGGCTTTTAAGTACCATGTAAATGCTGACGAATCTCAGAGCAAGATCTCCAACCACATCATCTTCGCTGAGTGCCATATCTGAAGTCCAAATCACACACAAAGCATCTCCACACATATATCTGAGAGCAAGACATTTGTGATATGTTCTTGTCCTCCTGTTTTCCTTGTCTTAGTGAATGGAGTCGCTCAGCCAGTACTGCTCCTGGTCTCTCTGATCTCACTCATCCTCTACTTTCAATAAGCCACAGAGAGTTACAGAGTCTAAATTCTTAATATCTCTTCTCTCATTTTCATTTGCCATTACCCTAGTTCAGGATTTACCAGTCTTACTTGAACTGGAATAACTTCCTAATAAATTTCACACCCATTTTTCTCCTCTCCACTCCCCATACAAAGCCAGGGTGATCTTCACATAATGCTCATCGGTAAAGCCATCTCTCTGTGTACGGTTCTTCGGTGAATCCCTATGGGCTCAAGAGCCTTAACATGGAGCCAAAGGTGCTTCATGCTCTGGAAGGTGCCACCTTCTATAGTTTTGTCTACTGCCAATCCCTCAGGTGTTCCCTCTTCCTTATCTGCAGAAACTCTTTTATTTCCCTGGAAAGGACTACTACTGGGGAAGCATGTCACTCTAACTGCGCTTTCCTTTATCTACTGTCTGTCCCACAACATACATACATATTTCTTGGATAGCCAAACAACCTCCCAAATTTGTGTGTGAGTGTGTGTATGCACCTGTGTGTATGTTTTATCCACTTAAGTCACATTTCTTATTCCTGTTTATGTGCATTATTTCCTTGTGTGTGACTCTTTCATTTGTGGCACTCGCCTGCATATCCATGATGATTTCTGCTACATTTTAAGCACTCTGAGGGTAGAGATTGTCCTATTTTTTTTTTTTCTCCAGCAGGGTCAAGCATATAGCAAGACACCGTAAACATGTATTGTTTGAAAAGGATGAGTAAAACTTTATATTTTCCTAGATCTATACTATCCTTCCAGACTACAACCATTGTTATTGCTATTGTTCTTCATTGTAAAGTAATTTTCTTGGAGATTCATACCACATAGCAATCACCTGCTGTGGCAGAGAATGCTGGTGTTTACCAATATTCACATTTTTTCTCTTCTTCCTACTCATGCAGCTAAACTATATTTCCCAGCTCTCTTGCAATTATGTCATGCCTTCTGGGTTCCAGCCAATGGAAATTAGTGAAACTGAAGCGTACCTTTTCCAGAGCTGGCCTCTGAAACATCTCACTCTCGTCACTCACTCCCTTCTCTCATCTCCCAGCCAGAGGAAGCAAGCCCTGCCAAGAGCCCAAGGGTGTGGAAGAATCCTGGGTACCTGTGTCACCCTGCCATGTGCTCCTTTGTACTATGCCGTGAATGAAAAAAGAGCTTTCTTGTTTTAACGATGAGATTGAGGACAATAGGAATAGCTATTGTTTCTTTTCTTAATTAATACATCATCTAAATATCAGACTGTAGTCCTTCATTCCAGAGAATATGATGCCCCCCCATTTTGTTTCTCTCCATTTCCATTATCCTGAGTAAATTTATTGCATTCCAAATTTTTTAATTTTTTTACGATAATGATTTTACATCATTTTTCTTCCGTAAACTACTCCTAAGACCAAATGCAGGCTTCATAATCCTATAAACTGAACGACATCCTAAATTCCTCTCTCTCATAACAAATTCTTAACCCCACTGAGTATACTCTTTCATTTACTTAGGTCTTTAAATCTCTTAATATTTTTTTTTCATATCATGCTTCTTGGCTTTTCACTCCTAATGAACCTTATCACCATGTCTGGCCATTTCTTGTCACTGTTAATTCAATCCCCCTGTCCTCCCACCTCTCTTCCACTTCTATCTACACACATTCTCAATCTAGATCTCTAGTCACAAACACTTTCCATCTTCTGAGCTGCTGAGCTTTCCTGGAGAAAAATCACATAACTCTGCCAGGTGGGGCAGATTTATGGTTTCCAATTTCAGCTGGGCCCTCAAAATTGCTTGTCAATGCTTTCACTCAAATGACTCTGAGTTTGATAGCCCTGACCTATGTAATGGGTAAGCACAGCTCTCCCTTCCACAGGATCTTGTACTTATTTCTGAGCATCTCAGAGGGGCCTTTTGCACTTACCCATTTGGGAATTTATGAACTGTGGTCCCCACACTGCATTACTCTGGTCTCACACTCCTACTTTAGCTTCCACTTCTCCACACCTGCTTTGCACATAGTTGCTCGTGGAAGCCTGGCCATCGCCAGTCGCCGTCCTGAAATGCTAGCATCACTACCAGGGATACTGTCACCCAATGCTCTGAATTCTTCTCTTCCTTAGAGAGTCAGAATGATGCACAGTTCCCCCTTGAGGCAGAAAAAGATTTTCTCTCAACCTGTTATCACATGTGGTCACCTGAACACCAGCGCAGCTGGGCTCCTGGCCAGAGGATTGCATACTTTTCCTATGCAATCCTGGGAAGTTGTGGCCCTCACCCCCTAATCAGAGCAGCTCAAGTTTCTCTCCTGGTGCCACAAAGGAAAGAAACACATAATCATCTACCTTACATTCTCTCTTCCCCTCCAGCTCTTTCTCCAATGAAAGTAGCTTCTCTGCCCCTAGATACAAAACAGACAATTGTGAACAAACAGATATGGGGTAGGCAGAGGTAAATCAATGCTGGCTAATTCACTTTGGGAGCAACGGGCCAAATATTCCGTTACTCTTATCTGTGCCTTCTCCCTTTATATTCTCCTTGATTGATTTGTGAGTGACAGACAGTCTATCCAAGTCTTCAAATACGAATCATTTTTGATGTAGAAACCCAGAGGGAAAAAAAATAGTTTCTCCACACATTCATTCAAGAAACATTCACTCACTCATGAAACAAGCTGTTTTCTTGGGATGATCCTAACTGATATGAAAGTACACATTTTTAAGGCTTACCTTCTGTCTCCGAGATAGGTACAATGTAGGAGTGCAGCAGTTCAGAGAAATAAGTACAATAAAATGTTAAAATCACTGTGACAAAAGTTGGTGCAATAGAAAATGGGGTCACAAAGAGGGGAGTGAATAATTAGACTTGAGATAGAAAACAAAAGCTTCTTAGAGGAAATGATATATAAGAAGTTTGAATTTGATTACATAAGTAGTGCCTAACTCTCCTATATACCATTATTGCAAGCATCAAAGTTTATGAGACATATAGAATCACTTCGACAAGTTCTAAAAAGCAAGATATAATGGTCTCTTTTTTTTTATACAGATGAGTGTATGTGTAATTACAAGAATATGTAATAGAAGGTAAATCTTTGTCACTCTGGTCTTATTCTTACCATGCCATGGACTGTTCCTACAACATTTATGCAGTAGGTATAATCTGGCCGTAGTTTTTCCAATTTTCCCAGTATGGCTCTCTGTCCAACCTCCCTGTCTCTCATCTTGGTTGAACTTAAACTCTATTATTCTAATTATAAACATTTACAGAGCACCTGCTTATGTGCAAGGTAGTGTGCTGTAAGCCATGGATGAGAAGGCAAGAGGTGTATATGTTGATAGACAAAGCTTAGTCTTTGCCCACAAAGTGGTTTACATCAAAAGAGAAAGGACAAAATACGGCATGACTATGAGACAGAACTTCTTCAATTATTTTTCCCAAAAAGGGAACACTGGCTTTTTGTGTTAAAGAAAGATCACGTTTCAAGTCTTGTCTCAGCCAAAAGATGATAATCATTCTCTGCTTGAAGAGAGTAGTTGAAACCAGATGTAAGTGAAATTAATAATGCACCTGAGAATGGCATGATTTGGCAGAGAACACAGCCCTAGATCTGTTATTCACTGTAAGATACGTACAGATGCTGCCCTTTAGGGTACTGCCACTTCCAGTACTCCTAAGGAAAAACCTATCAGGAAGGGGTATTAAGAAACAAAACTAACCTCCACATAGAAGAAAGGCTTCTGTCTTTTTGGTAGTTGCTTTTTGCTTTTTTTGATTGTTGTCTGTTTGGATCATGGGCCAGCCCTGCGTCGAGATGGCACATAGAGACAGCAGGTATGTAGAAGCTGTATGGCTACTTCATTCCCATCATAGTCACAGGTCTTCATGGTAGGTCACTAAGGTCTAAGCACTACATCCTTTAGTGAAGATCATCACTCTGAATTTTGTCATGTAAACAGAGCCACACCAAGTATTATGGGACAGAAGTGTTTAATAAAGGAGTTAGGGCTCCCACACACATAGAAAGAGCATGAGCTGCGCAGGTCACGAGGCTGCAGCTGGGAGGTGAGAGAGACAGTCACAGAAGACAGCAGCCTGGACAACCAAAGAAAATGGTTTTCTAAAGTTTGCAAGGAAAATGCCACAATTCTTAATTATCTGGATACGATCCTACCTACTGTTTCAACTTAGATCCTACTTACTTCCTGCAACAGGAAACTTGGAAATTGCAGAGAAATCTGAGTAGCAGCCGTATTTGGCCATGAGGACCTCATGAGAATATAAGGACTCTCCCTACTTCTGCTCTTCATATCCAATGTGAGGGTCATTCATTGGCAAATACTAATCTAGAACCATTCAGGGGAGAAGGTTCTAAGAAACAAAGTACCTGACATGGTAGTAACACAAAGTTTGCTGCTAGCGCAGGAAGAATCTAGTGTTTTAAACAGGCTTTTATACTTCCTACCCTGACATATTGCACCCAAAGTCTTTTTACGCTAATAAATAAATAACTTGATTATGTTAAATTTAGCATAGTGCTTTGGCACTATGTTTTGAACATAATTTTCAAATTAGAGACCAATTTGAAATTTAAGGGATAATGAAGGATATTAAGCTTTCATTTCCTAATATCATCTAATGCACTGAAAGGAGTATCCTGAAATCTGCTATTATTTACAGAAAGTTGTTTTTCATCAGTTCATCACATTTAAATAATGTCAAAACATTTTTTATTAGGTTGATAATATGCTTAAAAATACTATCATTAATTATCTTATATTAAGAATGTACTTGTTTTTCTGTATCATTAAAATATATTGTCATTTCTATTCTCTAAGTATTTTTCATGAGCAGATAAAGCTTTTATTTTTCAAAAAAAAGAAACAATCTATAAGATGCAATATACCAATGCTTACATGATGTATCATGGCTCGTGTATATACACATGTATGCATGAGTGATCACACTCACACACGCACACACACACACTCCCCACTGGAGCATACTTTTATCCAAGTTGGTAACTAAACATATCAATAGAAATTCTGTATTCACAACAACCCAATTTTCTTATTAAACACCATTATTTTCTCTTTCTGAGCCAAATCCAATATCTTGAACTAGTAAAACTGCTTTATTCTCAGCACTGCCAATATTCCCAGGGGGAGAGCAGTGATGCTTTTCTTAAAATAATTCTGCCTTCTGGGCAACAGGCTTTTTTCAGCGTTAAACAAGACACAATGTTTGTACTGCTATCCGTTTGATTGCGTGTAGATCTATGTTAAGATAGTTTTTAAATTAAATGTCAAATCTACATTGACACTGGAAACACAGCAGTGTTTGACTTTTGATGAGAAGTTGTCAACCTGCCTCTGCCTGTCAAATCACCAGCCGCTTCCTCCTGACAACTTTAGGTGAAGCAATAACTGGTGGGCAGAGCTCTGTATACAAAGGCCTCAAAACTATACGCCGTGCGTGTGTGTGTGTGTGTGTGTGTGTTGGGAGTGGGTGTGAGACAAGCTGTTGTTGTAATTTCATTGTCGTAATTATCAAGGTTATTTTAGGAACACTTCCTGTAGATGAATCAATGATTCGGAAATTCCACTCGGAGTTAGACATGAAAAGGCAAGTTGAATTCCTTCCAAGTAGTAATTTCCGTGAAAAACAAAATCTTTGAACGTTAGGCTATAGTTTTGAGGGAAGTTTTTATTCTTTTATTTGCTAGGCCAATAGTCTATCTTAGTATTGCTTAGTCTTTAATTTAATTTAATTTAATTATTTGTATTAAATACCACTGCTAGATGCATGTGTGTGTGCGGGGGGTGGGGTGTGACTGTGTGTGTAAGGAGAACTGCTAGTCAGGATCCTTGGCTCCATTTTCCATTCTTAAACACACACACACACACACACAATCATTTTAGGTGGTCATATATTTCTTAGGAAATTACGTAATACTTAGTATCTCAGAAAATGGAAGCACTTATCAAAATGTTTGAAGCTTTCCACCCTACCCCTAATCAAAACAAAACTTTAAGAAAAGGAGAATATAATATTGCGTTAATCCCAGTATGGAAGCCAAAGTGGGTAGACACTCCTTCCCGGATCACCAAAAGCTGAGGCACGAGGAGGAGCTCCTACTCTGGCCCTTGGATGTTAAACGAGGAGCATGAAGATGAAGAGGGAGTATACACTTGCCCTTCTGAGGCTGATTCAGTGCGCGGGTGGTGGCAGCAGCTATGTCAGTGGGAGCACTGGAGCCCTGCAGTGCCAGCCATGTCCACTGTGACATGGCGCCCTGACTGTCTCGTGCCTCACATCCTGGGTTGCAGGTGTTAAAGCTTTGCATTCTTTTCTCTTTCCTGATTGGCTGGCTGCCCTCCCAACAACATGAATTAATCAATACATTTTGTATCAAAAATTTTCTTTTCTTTTTTTTTTAATTTTAAAGTATGCTTTTTGGTGAGGAAGATTGGCCTTGAGCTAACATCTGTTGTCAATCTTCCTCTTTCTTTGTTTTCCTCCCCAAAGCCCCACTACATAGTTGTATATCCTAGTTGTAGGTCATTCTAGTTCTTCTATGTGGGATGCCACCACAGCGTGGCTTGATGAGCTGTGCATACGTCTGTGCCCAGGATCCAAACTGGCAAACCCTGGGCTGCTGAAGCAGAGCACGAGAACTTAAACACTTGGCCACAGGGCTGGCCCCATACCTTATTGTTTTTGCTGCTTGAAATTGGATTACTTTGACTCAAAGATAAATTGTAAAGCTATATTCATAGGTGCATGCTAATTTAAAATTGCTATATCTTCCTGCTAAATTGAAGTTTAAGTCATCATGAAATTTACATATAGATAGCCATTATTACTTTTTTCCTTAAAGTGTTTTTTGTTTATTAATACAGCTACAATCTTTTCTTTTGTGTAAAATTTATACATAAATATAAATATATGCACAAATGTACATATACGGATATATGTGTGTGTTCTTGTATTTCAACATTTATTATTCCTTATATTTTGCATGTGCTTCTTTTGGATAGCATAAAGGCAGGGATATTTTTTCACCTAGTCTGATAATCTTTATCTTTTGTTGGAAGATTTACACCATTTAGATTTAAACTCATTACTGATTTATTTTATTTATTACTCATTCATTTTTTTTATTCATAGCCCTGTTTTATGTTTTCTGTTGGTCTTGCTGTATTTCTATCCTGTCTTTCTTTTGAATATTTAAGAATTTTTTTAGTTCCTCTTATTTTTCCTTCTGAGTGAAGCATAGCCTTTAGAATTATTTAGCAAAGTTCTGCTCTTAACAAGCTCTGTGGAAATCTCTTTATGTAGACCCACCCTTCTCATTTTTAGAGCCCTGTGCAGGAGTACACCTGGAGCCTCCTGGCCCACTCTTCCCACCTGCATTCCTGACCTCTTGGGTTCTTGAGCACCTGAGTGTGGACCCCTTGTCCACTTGGTCACGCTTTGTCCAAAATCCCACGCTTCTCTTCAAACAGCCGTCCTTGGGCTCCTCCTCAGGCCTGGCAGTGCAACAAGAGTTATGGCGGAGTTTTTGTCCAGCCTGTGGCAGATAAACCTGGGGAAGAATCCTGGACAGGTTTAAAAGATCACCTGAGGCTATTGTACCACAGAATTCTCGGGTTCTCGATCCCTGGAGCATGATTCACAAGGAAGCAGGACCTGGGCTGTGATGGTCACTTCCCCATGCCCCTATAGAGTCACAGACATGTCAGTGTGACCCTAAAGAAGGGCCAGAAGGGTAATCCTAAAGCCAAGGGGTCAGAGCAGGAACCACAGTTGCCTGAGACTGGTATTTCTCCACGAAAAATATTTTTACTTGATATAGACTCCTAACTTGACCATTTCTCTCAGCACAGAGTTTGACGTTACACAGCCTTCTTACCACATCATTGCTGTGAAGCATCAATTCATGTCTCAGACTGTCCATTTTCTGTTCTTAATTTCTCCTTTGGTTCTGGAAATTTTTAAGACCATCTCTCCGCATTTAGTGTTTTGAAGTGACACTGACATTACAGAATGCGTCTGTGTGTTTTAATTGTGTTTGAGATTTATTAGGCTTGTTGGACATGAGGATTGATGTTGTTTGACAGTTCCAGAAATTTTCCAGCTATTACCTTCTGAAATATGGCCCTACCCCTTTACGTTCCTCTTTCTAGAACTCTGTTAAACATACCTTGGACTTTCTCCTTCTAGTCTTTATGTTTCTTGTTTCCTTGTGCTATTTTGGCATGATTTTTTCTGACATTCCTCCAGTGTATTGAGTCTCTTTTCAAATGTTTCTAATTTGTTGTTTAACTATTTCATTGAATTTCAAATTTTCCTTATATATTTTTTTCTTGATGTTCTATTTTCTACCCAAGTCAGTTACATCACATTTTATAATTTCCTGAAGATATGTTCAGGCCTATGTTTCTTTGTAAAATAACTTTTGTCAATGATTTAAACAATTTTCTGGAAATATGAATGAAAGACATTCTTTCTGCTAAACAATTTAACCATTTAATATCTCTAATCCTTATCTCAGAATGTGCAATTTGTTGGACCACAGAGAAGAGAGTTCCCAAAAATAGATCCTGCTGGTTTTATTGCTTTACTCAAGCATTTGCCTTGGTAAAGACACTATCTGGCCATTCTTAGGAATGCTACTCAGTAGTTTCAAGGATTCTTTATAGGTCCTTTTATATTTTTTCTTTACGTATTCATCCATAGAGATTTCATAAACCCTTTAATTTTGTCCCTCTTCATGTTCATTCTTTGAGGTTTCATTGTACAGTGTGACTTGAGTTACCATCCATATGATAACGACTTTCTCAAGTATGTCTATCTTCACCTAAGCTCTTTCTCCCCTTCTCAAGGCCTGTAGATTTTGGTGGTATTGATATTCTCTATTTTGATATTTGTGTAGTTTCAAGACCATCTCAATTTTAAAAAATCTAAAATCTGAGCCGATTTTAGTCTGGAAACTCATTTCTCCTCCTGAATTTTCTGTCTCAGAAAATAGCAACACCAGCTGTTAATTTATCCAAGCCAGAGAGCTGAATGGCCATAAATCCTTAACACTCTTTTTCTCTCACAATCTATATCCAAAAGCACAAAATCCTATCGAGACTATACTATTAGAAGCTTTTTAACGTGTACTCTTTCTTCTTCTTATTACTTTAGCACGGATTTCAGTAAATCCTTTCACATACGAGTATGAAGTGGTTTGTGGAGTGACTAGCTGTTTCACCCTCTCCAATTCGTTCTCCACACTACTACCAATGATTGTCCTTAAACAAAAACTTGATCATGTGATTAGCCTGGTAAAACATCTCAGTGAACACTTACTGATCTTAGGTAAGTATAAATTTCTTAGTATGACATTCACGGTCTTCCTTTCCTCCCTCACTTGTGCTCTATATTCCAACAATATTTTTAGCGCTCAAGACCACCGTGTCCTCTCTCAATTTTCAGCCATTCCTTGACCCTCCCCTTCTGGAAAATGTGTAACCCATTGTTTAAACTAACTTCTTCTCCTGCAGGTCTCATCATAGTCATCAGTTCTTTGATGGTTTTCCTTAAACCAGTAAGACTAGACTAGATTCTGCCATAGCATGAACAACCCTCTCAATTACATTGTTTACCATCACATATTAGTCCTGCTTGATAGCTAGTCTCTTTCAATTTGAGGAGGGACTGCCTTTTCTTTTTCTCACTATTAGTCGCAGGCCTGGACATAGTGTTAGCCACAGTAGGCACTCAGTTAACATTTGCTGAGCTGAGAGTTGAATTACCCTTTTCCAAGTAGTTTATGGTTTAATTGGCCATAAATGACCAAAATCCATTATGAATATAAGCTGATAAAGATAATGAACAATAAGCTGTTTACTACTGCCAAATATTCATTACGAGGAATAATTCCCATAGGAGATCATTGGAGCAATTATCCTAATAGTTCCTTGAAATTCTATCACACCTCTTTTCTGCTAAACCCTAAAGAAGTCCAATTTCTTGCTGGTAAATAATGCCATTTCCATGATAAATAAGAACAGCCTTATCCAATTTGAAAAATAAACATGCATTTTACAAATAGACACATTTTGGTTCCACGAATATTTTCCGTTTCCATCTTGCTTACAGCTTAGCGAGGGAGACAGTGATCAAAATACATAATTTAAAACAGCACAGTAATTGCAATGATGACCATAATCAGAATAGTATGGGTCAGGACTAGCTTGATATATTAGGAAAACTGATGATATCATAATAATTTATAGCATCTGGTGAATAACATAAAACGAATCTAATTATTCTAATAATGCTGTTTAAATTTAGTTGAGTATTTTTTCTGATGTCTACAAGCATTTAAAACTTCTAGCTTCTCTATTTTGTATATCTTTTAGTTGACAAAATGTAGATTTGAAAAATGGTGAAAACGGAGACTCCATTAAGTCTTAATTATTTGTGAATAATTTAATTGCATCAATATTTATATGCAGATTAATTTCACCAAACCCTTATATAACAGTGGGGATTTGTTTATTTGTTCTTTTCTTCCAATATTTTAAAATAATATACTGGGGGGAAAAAGAGAAATTAAATAAAGAGGAAATCCTAGTAACTTCAAGAATTTAAGGCTATTCTCAAAAGTAGGAGGATTAACCCTATAGTGTAAAAACTAAAACATTTTGTAAAAGAAAAATATGTACTTTACAGTACCAATGTAAATACAGCAAAACATTTCTAAGAGTTTTCTAATTTGTTAAAAGTATTTCTTAAGCAAAAATGCATGGGAATAACTAAAAAGAGAAGAGCTTTTTCCTCCTTATGTTTTAATGTTTGAATCTAGAACAATTAGTTTAAATTATTTGAGTCAATGTTGAAGCTGATTTTTTATTTAAAACATTCCATAACATATGCCAACTATCTTTCTTTTTAGAATAACTTAGAAGAAAACATTCTTAGACAACTAACGTCAATACTAAAAAACGACACGGCAATGTCATTCTCCAAGCCTGCCTGTAGGCAGTGGGAAGGCAAGTGTTTTTCTTCCTAACAACCTTGAAAACAGATGCGAATAAATAGCATTTCCCCAGGAAGCAAAATCAATCTCTGAGAACTTCGCAAGAGACATGTTGCCGGCCAGCAGAGCTGCACATTTCCAGTGCTGCTGAATGAGGTGGGGGTCAGCCTGATAACACTGCCCCAGTGGAGAGCCAGCTGGCACCTCAATATAGATTTCCCTTCCAGAACCTATTCCTGTTTGACACCTTCATTTGACCCAGTCATGGCTGCTTCTCTCCAAGGTCTAAACCTGGGATGGAATATACATCTTTAATAATGTCACATTCCAAAAAGTGACTCCGATGAGCGGACTATTGACGGGCTTAGTTACTCGTGTAAGGACAATCATGCAGGAAGATAATAAGTGATAAAGTAAAGAGATATTCCCATCAGGGCACTGAGGATTGATTCAAACAGCTGTCACAGAATTTCATACAAGTATGGGGTGGATATCTGTGACCCCATTTCCAAATATTACAAATATTTTCATGAAGTCAACTATTTTCACACAATCATATGTTAAACTTAAGCCTGTCTATATTTTGGCAAATTAAACTTGTTTTTTGAATTTTTCAAAATGGTTTCCATGTGATATATGGTATTGGGTTGTGTTTACTGTCTTTAATGGGTGAGTTGTTTTCTCCAGGCTTCACCAACTGCATCATTTTCCCAGGAATTCCATGAATGACTGAACTCCAACTGACTCCGAGTCTGCCCTCCCCTCTCTGGCAGCTCCTCGCGTGCTCTCCCACGCTGCTTCCAGCTGTCCTTTCCATTGCCATTCCGGCTGTGCCACAGGTCAGCACCGAACGCTCCCCTTGAGCAAGGGTTTGTGCCACTTCCTCCTCTGCCCTTTCACCCAGACCACTGAGTCCTCTACAGGCTGGGGAACTCTGGCTCCTACCACCCCGCCACTCCTGTCCACGCTGCTGCTGGGGCTGCACACACAGCAGTGCCCAGCACGTCAACCTGATTCTTCTGCGCAACCAGTCAAGGCTCTGCTGAAGTCAGGATGTTACTTGGGCAGAGCTGCTCCCCTCTGCACTGCCGCTGGACCCCGGACAGAGGCCATGCACACTCCACCACTCTGTTCTGTTTCTGAGGTCCCTTGACTCTGCCCTTCCGGGCAGCTTCTGGATATTGCACCATGGCTGGCTCTCAAGCTGTAGATGCCACTTGACTACAACCTGACCCCGAGCATATCATTTATCATTGTCTCTCCACTGCTTATAACCAGCGCTGGAATATACTAAGCACCCAATAAATATTCCAGGAATGGGATTTTATTTTGGCAGCTGAGACTCACTTTTCTTCTTAAGGTGGACAAAGCACTCCCCAGCCTGTATTGGACGCTGCTTTAGAGAGACAACACAGGAGACGTTCAGGCCTGAAGAGTTTAGTAGAACCGTCCTTTCATTTCACAGAGCTTTGTTATCATGGGAGTTGGAGCAAATTCAAGTACCAGTCACTCTGTTTTACCTGGAGTGACGGGTCCACGTGACTCTGATGCACTGTTAGCAGTTACCTAAGAAACTTTCCCAAAGGTGCATGAAAGCCTTGTGGACTCTTTTCTTGTCATCTTTCAGACTCATTTTCTCCCTCCCTCCACCCAGTCACATATTTTTATCAGACATGCTGGGTAAAATTTGAACCTCAGCTATTCATAAAGTTTATGTCATTTTATTTGAGTATTCTGATATTTATGTATGAGACAGAGTGTGACTTATAAGCTATTTTCAGATGGGAGAAATCACATTCAAAATATTTCCCTTTTGTGAACACATAGTAATATCGAAAATTCAACCTCCAAAATGTAGTGAAATGTTAATGAATCTTAGAATCCTTTGGATGTTTTATTATGAATTAGCATTTTTGACATGGATAATTAAGTTGATTAAAATCATCAGTAGGCTTTTATCTTCTTGGTGTGGATTTTCAATAAAGCATATTTTTCTTCTCTTTCCTGTTTTTTTTTTTTTTCTTAAATTGTCATTAGCTCTCTTTAGTCCTAGTCATGATAATTAGAATGGAAAGATAAAAACTTCAATTAAAAAAGAAGAGTTCAGATATCCTGTTTTCTCAGAATCGAATGAACACCTGGTGCTTTTGAAATCCATCGTATCATCTGAATTTGTTGGAAAGTAGGGATGGAGAGAAAAAAATTAGGTCCAAGAGGCAAAATAAAGCAAAAAAAAAATATCTGTGCACTATAGGTAGAGATATGTACTTTCAAGTATCTTTTCTTTATCTGCTGAGGACATAAATGAATGCAGTATTTGCTGAAATTCAGCTTGCTGGCATTTTCATCATTGTGTATTTGATTTTTTTCCCCTATAAGTTATAGATTTGGTTACAGTTTTGACTCTGGTATACACAGGTTGGATATAACATTTTTAAATTTGCTTTAGGTATTTTAAAGATATAAGGAGCTATGCCAAAAAAAATTCTATCTTATAAATATACATTTTTTAATATAGGTTTTAATTATTAGTATAGATGGATATAAAATTTGAAGAGATTAGATTTCACCCAGTTTCAGCAGCCCTCCACAGTAGACTTCAACTCCAACTTGGAATGTGGTGACAGTACATAAAAATTCCAGCAGTAAGGGGCCAGCCCAGTGGTGCAGAGGTTAAGTTCGCACGTTCTGCTTCGACTGCTTGGGGTTAGCCGGTTTGGGTCCCGGCTGCGGACATGGCACCACTTGGCAAGCCATGCTGTGGTAGGCATCCCACATATAAAGTAGAGGAAGATGGGCATGGATGTTAGGTCAGGGCCAGTCTCCCTCAGCAATAAGAGGAGGATTGGCAGGTGTTAGCTCAGGGCTAATCCCCGGCCCCCCAAAAAAATTGAAGCAGTAATTCTATGGTTAAAGGCATTGTACAGGGTCTGAGTTTATTTGGCATAAGCTAGTTTCTGATAGGAGTTTAAAGATATCTGGTGGTTGGTTCCTAGAATTTTTCTGAATAGATGGCCTAGCAGCACAAACAACCATGAAACCCATGGAATCCTAGAATTGTGTTAAAAGAAAAGAAAACTTTAAAATCTCAACGTGACATATATTTGCTGTTCTGAGAAACGGTTAGGTGCTGTATTATTAGAATTTAAGAGGACTCCTAAGCATCCAGAGTATCCTAGGATTTGAGAAATCTGAAATATATGCTAATAGAAGTGATGAGTTTTGCTTTAGTTGAATAAATTATATTTGCACACATTTTTGCAACCTTTTTTATGGCAACTTAGTCTTCTTTAGGGACAATCACCCTCTGTTGGGTTGACAAGTTCTGTAATTGACTGACAGAGATCTAGCATCCATCCAACCCCTACAGAATGATATTGAATTGTTTGCCAATAGGTTTGCCAAAGAGGGAGGCCGAGTGCCAATGCTGAGCTCAGTGTCTTCTCATCGAACAGATTTTACTTGTATTTTCTGAGAGAAAAAAATTGCTTAAGTTAGAACAGCACACATAGGAAAAAAAGGACAAGGTCAACTAATATCATCTTTTCAAATACTTTATACTATTACTTCTGCTCAGATTTTAATGGTAGTCATTACAAATCTAATTAAACCTACTATAATGCAATAAGATAGAATAAAGACAATATATATACATCCTTGTATGTATCTGTTGTATGCAGATGTTCCAAAAGTTTTCTGAAAATATGCAAACTGGAGATTTATTTAATTTAAAAGTGCTCTTTTCAAATCAGGAAGTCCTACATGCCTTTCTTCAGTGGACTCGTGTAATTTGGCCTTGTTCTTGCAGTTGTCATCCTTCTCCCCTCTGTCATCTCCTCGCTTTTTCAGTATACAAATATACAAGTATTCTATAATCATCCTAAAAACAATTACAACACTAACAACAAAACCAACTCTTTTGACTCCACACCCTTCTTTGTTTATTGCATATGGGGATGCCTACTTCTTTTCCATTTCTCTGCTCCACTTCAAGAGACATTTGTTGAGAAGTATTTGTAATATCATGTCACCCCTCCTCATCTCCCATTCTCTCCTCAGTCCACTCCAATAGGGCTTTCATCCCCATAACTCCACTGAAACTGATCTCACCTACGTCTCCAGTGATCCACATGTTGCCAAGTCCAGATATCTTTAAATTTCTAATCTCAAGGAACTTGAACTCTCAATAGCATTGAAAGTAATTGATATTTTCATCCTCTTAATATACTTTTCTTTGGGGTTATGCAACACTGTTTACCCTTGTTTTCGCCTACCTCACCAGCCGTCACTCAGGTGTGGGTTCCACAATGAGTGGCCTTTTGTCCTTTCGGCCCTTCTCCTCCACATCAGACATCAGTGAGTCTCCTTTATTGGCTCTCATTCCACTGTCTTATTTCCATCTGTTGGGATGCTCCAAGGTCAAGCAGTAGAAATTCTTCTCTTCCCTGTTTATATCTTCTCCTTAGATGACCTTGTTCAGTGCCTTGATTAAAAAACTGTCTTTATGCTGATGACTCTCAAACTTATGTCTTCAGCTTTGACCACTCCTCTGAGCTCCAAGAGCAGGTTAGGATGTCTAAAAGGGATATCAGATATTACTGACCAATATAAATCTTGATTTCAACTCCTGCAAAAAAAATGTCCCTGCCTTGGTCTTTTGCATCTTTTCAAATAGGATTGTCCTCTTGTTCTTCACTATTACAGAAGTGCTGTTGAGGATGTGGAGCAACTGATTCAGATAGAAGGGATTCTACTAGTAGCTGCATATTTAGAAGATATTAACTCTTCACTCAGAAAAAGGACTCGAATTTCATAGAGTTTGGCAAATCACAAATGCCATTAGAATGACACACGACATGCAGCCATTTCTAAATAAAAGTCTAATGTTTAGAGCCAGGGTTTTCGTTTAAGTGCTTTAGGAACAAATTATTAAAGTTTACATATGTGTACTCCACCCCCAAATCATTAAGTTGTCAGTCAACACATTTTTATTGCATGCTTCCACTCTACTAAACATTGTGCTAGATGCTACGTTTACCTTAGTGATGTAAAGATACATGACCCCAGACTCAAACTGTAATAGAATGCAGGCAATAAACAAGCAATACATAGATAATTACTACTTAAAACTTGAAAAGGATGTAATAAAAGAGGAAGTCAATATTAGAAAAGATAGCAAAAGAAAACTCTAAGTTTTGTTTGCTTATTTGTTTTAACAAAACTGAGTTCAACTAATTCTGAATAACTACCACCTGTGAGACACTATTATTTAATAAGGCAATGATGAAAACTACATATTACCTAAGAGCAAGGAAATTGTCTAGTACTCATAACTAAAATGGTTGTTGATGCTCTTTGATTTTCCAAAAACAAATGCTTAGTTCATTTAGTCTGAAATTTAATTTTGGATATAATAAGAGCTGAATTTTTTTCTTGATATAGTTTACCCAGACCAATGGTTTCAAATGTTTCAAGTATAAGGACCTATATTCAGAATCAATATATTTTCAAGGGTTTTCACATGATATCATTCATACCTGCTGTCATTTATGTAAAAAAAGAGCCCACAGTTACTATGAATTTAATAACTCTTTAAAATAAGTGTGCATTTATTCAGAATTCTATGTACTTTAAGTATAGTCACATATGTATTTGCAATGCATATTATTTGTTAACAATAACTCATACATTCAGGGAAAGGGTTCCTTAGAAAGAATCAGCTAGATGTAGAGGAGGAAGTATTGCTATACTTGAATTTTCTATTGCCTCCTACCCGGACATGAGGGAAAGCCCAGTGCCATACTTTTGTATAGTACTTAACAATATACAGAGGAGAGAAGGAGAAGAGGCAGAGCACAGAGGACTCTTAGGTAATGAAATTATTTTGTATGACACTGTAATAGTGGATACATGTCATCACATATTTGTAAAAACTCATAGAATGTACACCACCAAGAGTGAACCCTACTGTAAACTACGGACTTTGGGTGATTATGAAAATTCTGTTTCCATGTAGTCCCTTGTGACAGAAACCAAATTGTCACATGGAGATACAGCATGAATTTTTCAGGATGTAATTTTAAAAAGGAAGAGACTTGGCAATTTGTATTCTGCTGAATTTCATTTGTAGCATGGCTTGCATAATTATTTGGCATATATTTGTTTTCTGGCAACATTTACTGAACTTTTACAAATAGTTGAGACATATGCAGCATCTTTACCCCTTTCTTTCTTCAATAACCTGGCTACTGCTTGTGAACCCATATTTTCCAAGAAAGGGGTTTTGCCTTTTTGCACAGGTGAAGCATATAACCAAACAATAATCACCCAGCACATGTCTTCATCAAATGAGTTCACTAAAGGTAACTCTCAGTTTTGGAAATTCTAGAGATCAGGTTTCCTCTCTTCCCCTCTACCATGCACGTGGTGTGCAGACATGAACCCTAGAACAGTTGTAGTCGTCTGCCCACAAGAAGAAAGTCAGTCTGAGTGGGGACAGAGCCAAGAAAATCCTGGGAAATCGATCTGGGCCCTAATCATGTTTAATGTCAAGTCGAATTTAATTCATGGCACTGTCAGTCATGTGAGGACAGAATTTGCTTGCAGTTATTTGCCAGTTTGAATCAGGCTTGCTCTTACTTGCAAATGAAGTATAGAACGGATAAGAAATTTGTTACCAGGAGTGGGGTTACAAAGAACATGCTAGAATTCTTTAAAAGTGAGGGAAGTTAGAAAGACCGCTCTCTCAGACAAGAAGATGAAAATCTTTGCACAATGGTTGGTTAAAATGGAGGCATTGTAACTTGGCCCTCGGAGCATGTGCTACCCAAACTACAGTATTAGGTAACTGAGAAAAAAAAATAGTAGGAGTAATTCTGTAGCCAAAAAAAAACCCAATCTCGCTTTATTACATACCTCTCAAAGCAGACAGAATAGAAAAGAAAGCTTTGCCAGGCATGGCTCTTCTGTCTTTGGTTTGCAACACAAGCACACTAAGTTTAATTCTGAGAGACCCCCTGATTGGAAAAGATGAATTACCTAAAACAAAGCAAATAGAAGGCAGTCAAAAGCAGAGTCACAAGAAATACTGCAGGAGAAAATAGAGGAATAGGAAATATATCCTAGCATATTTTTAAAGCATTTTCTCCTGAAAAAAATATAAACACTCACATTATGGAAATGAAAACAAAATGAAGGCTGAGAGGAGACAAATAAATACTCACCCACTACAGCTCATTGTTTCTATCGGCTTCCATAAAGATACAATTTACATATATGTATCCAAAATAGGAATACGTCCCATACAGATAAATGTTTCCCAATTAAAGATGGAAGCGCAGCTATAATTATAATATTGTTTTTCAAAAGTCTTTCAGTAGATTATTTATCCACTTGAATTTCAAATTGTTTAAGGTTAGTGCATTAAATCTTTTACACATGTAATTAGCTGACATTCTTTTTATAGATATAAATCAAGTAAGCATTATTTTTCCAATAATTGACAGATTAAACAATATTTTTCTAAGATGTTGTGGACAACAAACATAACAAATCTCATTAAGAATAATGGTTAAAAAAACTGATTTCCTTTTTACAGTAAATATTTAATTTTCTGGTTTCCAGTTTACAAGTGTTTCAAAAGAACATGAATGATTTTACCTCTTCAGCAATACTTTGATATTAATTCAAGATATTTTGATTCAGTATATGGCAATAAATCTCCACTTATGTTAGCCATTAGTATTTTCTTTTTTTAATGGAGATGTAACAGTAACAACCACTACCTATAAAACACATCATTATTTTGGTGGTTTTACAAATCTTTTCTCCAGTTGTAAAAAAAAATCTAAGAATGAGAGAACGCTACAAACTTAATGAATATGACTTCCACCTTAATATTTCTATTTTATCTTGAAAGGGAACACTACAAATATGACATTTCTAAAGAGACCATCTTGCTAATGTTATAAAAGATTGGCGGGAGCAAGAAATTGTATCACTGATACGTGGAATTTTGTAGTTATCTCTACAAATCATTAGGAAAATGTTGATAGGTAAAAAACAAACCAAAAAAAAAAAAAAATGTTGTGGTGATCCCTAAAACATTTTGGCGACGAGTAGCTTAGTCTAAACCAAATATTTTTTCCCCATCATAATAATCACTCTCCTCTCAACTGTCTTTAAAAAAATACATTACACAGTTCATAGCAAAAATTAAAGACAGCACAAACTATTTTCAAGAACAGAAAAATCTCTAGAGCAGAAAGATATAGTAAAGAGCAGACTTCTTTGGGGACATTAGTCAATTAGCTTGTCATTCATTATGAAGATTTCTCTTTCCTCTTATGCGGAGAGTCTACTCTACTTGACGTTGCCACCCCATTTTCTGTTCCTTTTCTGGAAGACCTGCCTTTAGTCCGTTTCTTCTTCACACTTGGGGCCTGAAGAGTAGCATCTTCTTCCATCCACCTCTGAAGCTGGACATTAAATAAATTCCATGTTATATAGGCTTGGATAGTGCAACTGGACGACAGAACGGCAATTTTGGCTGCCAACACATTCACGTTTCCGGTGACGGCATCGGGATTCCGATTCTGCCCTCCAGCCAGGTGAAAGCCCACAGCGAGCACGGAGACAATTAAAGTCACAAGTCGACCCAAAATAAACACAATTGCCCACAGAGAAATGTCTTTCTGGTACTTTTCATCACTAAAATAAAACAGGTCGCAAATGTGGGAAAGTAATTCAACAAAGTAATGCATCATCAGGAGAACAAGTCCCAGATGATTCAAGTACAGGAGATAGGCTCCGGCGATGTGAAAGAGGTGAAGCCCAATGTAGACAAGCTGACGGGGGATGTCTTGTTTTTTCGTTCTCTGGAAGTAGAGTTCAGGAAAGGCATGAAACCAGTAAGCCAACTGTGAGATATAGAAAAACTTCATCTGAAACGTCATCACGTTATGGTAATGCGCCTCCCATAAGAGAGTGGGGTCCGACAGGCAGTTTTCAGAGATCAGAATGAACGTGCCCCAAATACAAGAGACAAGGTAGAATGCACTCAACTGACCAGATTCGTTAAATCTGCTTTGTTTCGCTTTGGGAAACTGCATTCGCCTGTTAATTTTGTCCAACACATACTCCTGAAGGGTGGCGTGAATGATGATTGCCACGAGCATGTAGAAGAAAACCGTGGCCAGATCTTTGATGCCATAATGATAAAGGACCTTTAAGTCCGTGGCTGGTTCTTCTGCCGCGGGGAAGGTAACGCTGTGCTGCAGAGTAATAAACACGATAGATGCTTCTGCTGCTCCCTCGAACATGAGCCCCAGCACGAAGAACATCCCCACGCAGGCGACGAGGTCTGCATGATTCTGCAGGATGAATTCGTGGCTCAGGACTGGGGGGTTCCTGGGGCTCTTCTTACGGAACGCCATGATGGCGCTTCCCGGATACTCACCGACGAGCGGCAGCTGCCTCCCCCGGGCTGCTCCTCACAGCGCCGCCGCCGCCGCCGCCCCAGGGGCTTCGCTCCCCATCCCGGAGCCAGGCCCGGGTCGCCGCGGCCGCCCGCCCGGAGCAAATCAATCAAAGCGGAGGGCCGAGCCGCACGGAGCATGCGCGCAGCGGCCCCGCCGAGGCAGGGAAGGAAATCGAGCGCCGCGCCCCTGCCCGCGCCAGGCCCGGGGGTGCGAGCGTGGATCTCCCCGTTGATCGTCGCCTCTTGAAACCCACGGCCACCGTCAACATGCTCCTTCGTGATTTTTCAATGGCATCTTCATTAATAATCACAACAAGGCAGGATGAAACTCTGGTCGTTCTTCATCAGAATGATAACTATAAAAGCAGCAGCAGCAGCATAATAATGATAGAAGGAAACTCAACAGTACTTAGGATTTACCAGGTCCTGTTCTAAGCACTTTTATATATGTAACCTTTCTAGGAAACCCAATGAACTAAATAATGTTACAGTCTCCTTTTTTTTTTTTTTTTTTTTTTGCTGAAGAGAAACTGAGGCACAGAGGGATTAACTGATGTACCCCAAATCACACAGCTGGTAATTTAGAGCCAAGATTTGAGTCCAGTCTGGATCCAGACCATGAGCTCTTCACTACTGCGCTCTATTACCTCTTATGGTAAATCAATCACACCCGGAAATATTTTACTAGAGTGACAGCACAGCATACTAAAACATAGGTCCCCTATTAGCAATACTAATAGTTGTGGCAATGATACTGTCTAATCAGTAATCGTATTTATTGTATTTTACGAGATTGGGTGGTGGTTGGAAAGGAAAACTATCAGTTCACGGAAAGGTCTTCTGTCTACAAAGCCCACAACTGAACTTCCTCACTCTAGCAGATAAGAAACTCATGTTTCAGTACTAATGTTTTTTGTATATAATTTTGCTAAAATTCACATATCCAAAAATAGCTTCTTTTGTAAATGCTGGTATCTTCCTCAATTCAAATTTCATATCAGTCTTCAAATTTCTCTTTGAATTCAGAGCAATTCTCTTGTATCTTCTGTGTCTTACGAGATCCTGATCATTCCTGATAGAGCTAAGGTTTGAAGTTTGGAATGTACGTTTCAGAAAAAAAGGGGTGCATGATTTAGAGAATGAAGCACACATTAAATTTAGAATGCCCAATGCCTTTTATCATTGTTTCTCTGTATGCTGTGCACTGACAAAAGATGAAGTCCAACTTGGGTAATTGCTTCTAAGATGTTGAACAAAATACTCTCATCAAGAGACAGTATGCTTGCATTTCCTAGGACAGCCAAACAAGTGTACCCAGAATTTGTTATGGAAAATATTCCTCCAGCCAGCCTGGTGGCACAGTGGTTAAGTTCGCACGTTCCGCTTCTCGGCAGCCCGGGGTTCACCGGTTTGGATCCCAGGTGTGGACATGGCACCACTTGGCAAAAGCCATGCCGTGGCAGACGTCCCATGTATAAAGTAGAGGAAGATGGGCATGGATGTTAGCTCGGGGCCAGTCTTCCTCAGGAAAAAGAGGAGGATTGGCAGTAGTTATCTCAGAGCTAATCTTCCTCAAAAAAAAAAAAAAAAAAAAAATGGAAAGTATTCCTGAGTTATGGAAAGTACTGACACAGTTTTCCATGGTAAGAATTCTCTATTTCTTGAAGGATTCCTCATTGGATAGTCCACTTTTTTTAAGGATCTGCTGCCCTTTGTTTTCTTTGGTTTTCCTAGCTGTTACTCAGTCCTTGGCTCTGACAGCTCAATTTTGGTTGCTGTCTAAGGTTAACTAAATCAGTGAGGGATCATAAATAGAGGTACAAAAATTAGGGCATCAAGAAGCAGAAAAAAATCAAATTTGTTGAAAGCAGCCAGGAGGAAACATCAAAGAGCAGAGCAGTGCCTTGTGGGAATTGTCAAGAGTTTATTCAGGGAAGTACATATTTACTGTTTTGAAACTAGCCATAATTTTAAACGTAGAATCCATCAGCCTTCTTACAGGTATAAGAAGGTATCCCTTCTATACAGGTACAGCCAGTATGACTGTGATCATTTTGTGACACTAACTAAATATGAAAATACTTGTGTGATTCCCGAGCTGAGGTTTCTGTTTGTATTTCTGTTTGACACTATTTTTGACAGCCCTCCCAACTCTGCCTATGCAAATACGATAGATTTTGCCTCAAAAAAGGTACACATCAAAGTGAACAGCATAGATATTTATGCATAGATGTGAAGTGTTATTTTATTCCTAGATGGAAGAAAGACCGTTATGAGTTAGTTTAAAATTGTCTCTTAAAAAAAAACAACAAAAAACTTTTTCCCCCTCTCACTCTTTACTTGTTTGTCAAATAGAGAAACTTCTTCAGCCCTAGCATCTCTCCTTTCTTGAGCTTGTGATATCTGGTAGTCTAAAATTTTAATCTAAATTTTACATTAAATATAAACCAAGTATTTGAATTTTAGATTTATATTTCACATTAACATCATCATAAAAATTAAAAAATGTCAAATTTCTGAAATTACTGGAATCTCCAAGGGTATGGTAGTAATAAATGTTGTTTACTTTTAGTAGTTTCACTGGCACTATTTGATGAAGAATAAAATATATAAAGCAATATTTTCAAAAATGCTGACACCACTATGATTATTGTATCATTTAATACACGGTGAGGGGGCATATTCCTCCTTTATGCACAGCCCTATGCCTATTGTACAGATAATTATCAAAGTCAGATGGAGACTTCTGCTTCCAGACATGAAGGAGCAATGCAATTGAACTTCCACTCCTACTGTAAACAACTGGAAAACAAGACAAATTATATGAAATAACTTTTTTCAGATATTGGAGAACAGAAGACTGTGCTCCCTGAAAGAAAGGAGACGAGAGGAGAGCCCCACAGTTGCCCCAAATTTCTGCCTGGAAGCATTTTCCAGCCCACTGTGTAGGAAGGGGAAAGCCAAGAAAAGCCTGGAGGTCTTTCTGAGTTGAGCAGAGACAGGGGTTAGGAGAAGCTGAGGCCACGGAAATTTGCTGGGCAGAGTAATTTTGCAGAGAAACTCAGGTGATGAGAGCGCTCCAGAAGTTTGCCCCAACATTCCCCGGAGTCTGATGCTAATATTAAGTTCTGCATGCGTAAGGTGAAAATACAGAAGGCCAAGCAAAGAATAAGGAGGAAATGTAAATTCAAACTTTCCAAGAATTCAGACAGGGCTAGGAGACTTCCAAGTATGGAACAGTCAGAAAGTGAATTCCTCTTGGAACACTTGTGAGTCACTATAGTCAGTAGGGATCCAAGAAAAGTCAGAGTCTGAATTGTCCGGCTAAGCTTGCCCTAGGGAAGAAGCGAATTCATTCTTGCCCAGACCGAGTTTTCGAGAAGCCTTCAAAGGATCAAGGTGCTTTGCAAGAAACTTTACTGCCGGCCAGAAAAATGCAGACCTCACCAAAGTGAAATTCATATTGTCTAGCATCTGGTAAAATTCATGAAACAAAGGCTAGGATCAGCTGGGACTGCAGATCAGTCCTAAGTCCGGCTGATGCCCACATGTGGCCTCTCCTTGTGGTGTTGGTATTGCCATAGAGCAGTGGCGATAGGCTCTAAAACTGAGTTTTCTAGTGAAAAAGGCAGAAACTTCACGGCCCTTTATGACCTAGCATTGGAAGTTACATCATACCATTTTCATTGTCAAAGAAAGCACAAGCCTTTTGAACTTTGAGCGGTGGCAGGGCTTGAGGGTAGGGTGGGGAACACAGACATCGCCTCTTAATAAGAGGTGTACCCAAGTATTTGTGGCTATATTTTTACATAGACACATTCTTTTCCTTGACAACAAATTTTGTTTCCTCCCACATGAAATATCCACTCTTCTCTCCCAATGCAAACAAAAATCTCACGCCAATATAGCAACAGGCTAGAGTTTATTACCCAGGAACTTGAAATCTACATGAGAGCCAGGAATAGAGGGCTCCTTCCGTCCTTTCCCTTGTTACACTTACTCTTGATCTGAAGACTTGAGAAGGAAAGAAACAAGGTTTCTGGTTCCCACACACTCAGGTATAGGAAAAATGCAATATACACTTTCACTCAAGAAATGGGCAAATGGGATGCACACAGCAGTCAATGGTTAGAAATTATGAGGTCTACCCAGGAAGAGGCCCTAGCTCTTTGATTTGAACTCAGTCTTCCTCCCTGGCAAATGGAGGAGGATTTTTTTTTTGTCCTTCAAAAACATGGATTAACTACTACAAGTGGATTTGTGTTTGTGGATTTGTATATTTTAAAAGATAAAAAACCTCAGACGCCACATATTGTTATGTGTTAATCTTTGTCTTGGTGACATAATAATTGATTACACCATTAATTATGGAGTATTAAGTATACTATAGGTTTTCAAGGAATTAACATTCCATCAACAACTTTACAGTGGAACCAAGAGAGGAATGGAAGGATCAGTGTCTGAGTATCCTATACAGAGAATTGGCACACATTGGGCAAAGTGTGGGTGCTTTTTTTTTTGTTTTGCAGAGGAAGATTAGCCCTAAGCTAACATTTGTTGCCAATCTTTTTTTTTGCCTGAGGAAGATTAGCCCTGAGCTAATATCTGTGCCAATCCTCCTCTATTTTATATATGGGTCACTGCTACATGGTGTGGTATAGGACCACTCCTGGGATCCTGGGCTACTGAAGTGGAGCATGTCAAACTTAAGCGCTGGGCCACATGGCCAGCCCCACAAAGTGTCCATTAAAATGCTATATTGATTTTGGTATAAGAAACGTTTTATTAAAAAAATCAATAGAAACCCCCAGTATAATTTAGGTAGTATATCTTAAGTCAGTACTAATAATTAGCTCTTTCCATTAGCTATGGAATGTAACATTTTAATGTCTGTATTTTATAACTTAACATTATTGTTTATATGAATAGCTTAGCTAAAAATTCTATTAAATGACTTTGTCCCTTTTTAAAACATAATTTCCCAAGAAAGATAAACTGACATTGATTCTGACTTTGTTAAAATAGTAAAGTATGTACATTAAGAACTTTATAATACAGACATGGCCTCATCTTTCAATATTTTTCTATTTCAATTATATACCTTTACAATACCAAACCTTTGAATAATTTAAATTTGGATAATGCAGGTAATTGGATTGAACATTCAAATGCTAGAAATCAATAGCATTTGAAGAAGCTAAATATGTTAGAAAAGAACTACTTCAAAAGATCAGACCCAACTCACTCGAAATAAATTTCTATAATTAGTAGTCATAACTGACTGAGCTCACCAATACATAGCTCCATTAAACAAAACACAATACAATTTAGCTTTTACATGAGATTACAAAGTCTCTTGAGATTTGACTGATTCAAACAGGCTTGAGTAATTCAATTTAAGAAACATCTATTACAGTGTCCCTTGGTATCCACAGGGGTTGGTTCCAGAGCCCCCAGTGATACCAAAATCTGCTCATGCTCAAGTCTCTTAGTAGGCTCTCTGTATCTGCAAATTCAACGAACCACGGATGGTAAACATAATGTTACCTGATCCGAGGTTGGTTGAAACCGTGGATGCGGAACCCACAGATAGGGAGGGCTGACTATATTTATCATTTTTATAACTGATAAGATATGTTAAAACATAAGCTTAAAAAAAAAACATGGTATGCAATATGGTTGAATATTTAATGAATAAAGAAAAACTCAACATGCCATTTCCAAATTCCAGAATGCCTATTTTCTGATGTATTTATTAATAACTTAGCAAGTAAAAGTAATATGAAACTTTTTCTAAGAATAAACTCCTGGAATAGTTAATAGAGACAGTCTCTCACTAAAATATAAGAATTGGTAAAAACTAAAATCATCGTTCTGTAGTTTCTTTTGTCAAGTGCCACCTTTATTAAGCAAAATATACCTTGAGCCCACCCTCAGGGAGCTTACACGACTCTCCAGGACATACACATTATATACATAGTTTTCAGATAGCTGGTGAAAACTGCTAGGAAGCAAAGGTGAGTAAGAGGCTGAAGTGTGCACGGAGGCGCTGGTTTAGATGGGGTGGGAGGAGGCAGGGAATGCTTATCTGACCAGGGGATATTTCTATCAAATTAGGGAAAACCACACAAATATCTGGAGGAGAACATCCTAGAACACAGCACGTGCAAATGCTATGAGGCAAGAAGAAGAATGTTCTGTGAACAGCAGAGGGCAGGGTGACAAGAGTGGAGTAAGTGAGAGGGAGGATGGAAGGAAATGAGGTCCTTGGAGGGCATGGCAGGTAAGGCCTGGGGCCAGGGCAAGGACTCTGAAGTTTGGTCTAAGATTGATAGGAGGACCCTTTGAGCATTGTTTTAAATGGGTCACTTTGGCTTCTGCCTGAAAGGGGCAGAAGTTATGGAAGTTATTTATGGAAGGGGCAAAAGTACACAAATGTGGGGCTGGTCCTGTGGCATAGTGGTTAAGTTCAGTGTGTTCTGCTTTGACGCCTGGGTTTGTGGATTTGAATCACTAGCATGGACTTACACTACCCATCAGTCATGCTGTGGCAGTGACCCACATAAAATAGAGGAGGATTGGCACAGATGTTAGCTCAGGGACAATCTTCCTTAGCAAAAAAAAAAAAAAAGTACACAAATGTTACTGTAATTTGCAAACATTACAATTGAACTACTGTATTTCATAAATTTTTTTTCCTTTTTTTTTAGTGGTTAAATTTGGATGCCTTCTGTGATGTGAACTGATGAGGAATATCCCTGTGATCCTAGTATTCTTCCAAAATTTAGTTACCCCTTTCGACGGTATAATGTCTATGACATGGACTATAATAGGGAGCCCATCTTCTATGATTTTCTGCATATGGAAGACAATGATGCACTTTAAACACAAGTCCTCAGAGGCCCATGGAGGAGAGGGAGTGCCCGGAGTGACAGAGTAAGTAGGCAGCACAGTGAGAACCCGACTGGGCAGGGTAATTCCTGCTGCAGCGTCTCGTGGCTACAGTACCAGCCAGCCGGCCACTGACTCCATGAAAGGGATTCATATGGTAAAGGACAAGTCACAGGGTGTCAGCGGTTGGGGCCATTTGGGGTTAAGAGGCTCCAGGGTTACTGGGGAGGGGAAGGCACTCTTGTCTGCTGGATCACCTGCAGCCCAAGCAGCATTGAATTGCAGGCAGAGATAGAGCTCCTCTGTGTGGTATGAACATGGAGACAAAGCGGGAGGAAGAGCAGAGTGAGGAGGAGGCTGATTCCCCTGGGCCTCTGGTACCCAAATGGCTGGCACCCAGCTCAGGGAGAACTTGTACATCCTGATTGCTGCTGCTGCCCTGGCTCCTCCATAGTCACTCTCCGCCCCAGGGGCAGTCCCAGTTCTGGGCACATGAAGCACCTGGATCACCCTGGCAGCTCCTTCGACGTCCCATGCGCCCCTACTTGCCCCACGGAGTGTGGCTTTCTTAGTACTCATTTACTTACAAAATCTGAGAATAAGTTTATGATTTCTATGGATTATATTAATCTGGTTTGCCTTGATCCATATCATATTTACATGAATCATATATGTTTCAAGTACTTTTTAGGTAATAAATAATGTATATTTGAGCATTTTTTTCAGTTAATGAAAGCCTTAAGTATTTTAAGTGCTAAAATGCCTTAACTTTTAGAATTCATAGAATAAATTCTAAAGAAGCAAATAATCATGGGACCAAACTGCAACTCAACAGTGACAAAGACAGAAAGTCACTGATGAGGAGGAATAATTGGAAATGACAGATGCAAAACACCAGGGTAATAATCAAACATAGAAATTGTGTGAGCATTGCAATTGCCTGTATAACATTCTCTCTTGAATGTTGATCCATATGGTGGGGAAATGCTTTTCATATTCAAAAGCATTATTTTCCTTGATGTTAGGCTTTTCAGTGACCATCCATACTTTTTAAAACACATTATTGACAGACTTTATATTTCATCAAAAGCAACGACTGGACTGAACCCCGGTTTTATTCATCTTGACATCCCCATTGCGTACAATAGGTCCTTAGCACGTGTTGTTGAGCAAGTGATTTAGAAATTGATAACTTAAGTGATGTATCTGAGAAGAATGAGATTACAACTGTCTTTATCATGAATTATGTGAAAAATAAATGAAATTGATTGACACCATGTTAACTGCCGAAACAGGCAAGAACAGACTGCCAGAATCAGTATCCTTATAGTAGTGCTGTTACAGACTGGCTGATACGTTAGAAAGAAGATCTTAATGAGCTAAACTGTTGCTTACTATATGAATCCTCTCCATAGCTCCTTCTATAGGTGGTGAGTTTTGAGTCACTTCTCAAGTGGGGTATAATCATCACGTTAGCTGGCAGCTCATTACATTTTAGATAGTTCTGACGAGTTTGAAGTGTCCTCTGCTGTGTCAAAATTACCCTCCTAAAATACACATGCTCTTATGCATTTTAGTATATATTAATATATATACACACATATAAATAAAACTAAAAATGGAATTTGAATTTTGAATTCCGCTTCTTAGCTTTAATATTATGAAATAAGTATTTGTCTGTGATGCAATTTTTAAAAACATACTTTTAATGATGGAAAGCTAATCTATAATATGAATGAATTATTTCAATATTATTTAATATTTGTTGTCATATTTTCTATTATAATCTGTAATGAAAACCATTGTATGAAGTTTTGCCATCTGAATGATTTTCTTTTAAATGTTTATAAAATATTTCTAATGTGTGAAAAAGTATACAGAGTAACATAAAAAAAGCTTTATGTTCCTAATACACATAGTAAAATTTTTTATCATTCTGGTATATTTGTTTGTGATCATTTTCTAAAGAAGCTATGACATTATAGACTCAGTTTAAACTTTTTTTTTACCATAATCAATGAATAGTATTTTTGATATTTTTAATGTTACATATAATAATCTCATACTGTATACTATTATACAATTTAATTTTACTATACTCAACATTGATAGAAATAAAAATTCTTGCCCAGTTCCTTCTTAAATTTAACTACTAAATGGAACGTGGGTGGGAAGAAACCATGACTCTCAGATGTCAGCCGTCGGGCAGAGTGACAGCAAATGTGAATGTGCCCAGCAGGCTCCAGCTTCCTGCTCCTCCTCCCCAGGACTGGGCGCACTGACCAGCAGCATTCCTGACCAACCCCTAAGCACTTCACTGCAGTTGGCTTCGAGGTGGCAGCTTCCACACCTCTCCACGCATTCTCTCTTTGTGGTCCCCTCTTTGATGGTCAGACATGCAAAGCATCTGGAATTTTCCTATAAATTCCAACCAACTAGCTTACACAAACGCTTCAGCCTGTCATAGTTGGTGACTTTCTCTGATCCTCCAAATCCCTTAAATTCCCCAGAACGTCCCTTCCCAAGCTCCCCCTACATTTATATAAGCTCTAATTTCTGTTGTAAGTCATCTGTTCCTGTAAAACATTTATTCACTCTGTTTTCCCCAATAAACACTGACTAATACACTATTTATGGCAAAATATGTATCGTCTATAGATGTGCTTTTCTATTTTGTCCCGTCATGGTTGCTATAAATAAGCATAAACTTAAGAATGAGCAGATCACTTTTTACAACCAAACTTAAGGAAAAAGATCATGTTCTTGTGGAAACTATAATGCAGGTAAATACAACAAAATTTTTTATTTTCAGTAAATCTAAAATTACTGAAAAGCAACTAATTTCATAATATCTTTTTGCCATTCTTCCTATTTTTAGAAATACCTTATTCAGTGATTTTATGCTACTAATTAATATCATATTCTAACAGAGTATATGTTCACTGTATAGACGTATAATTACAGATATCAGTCAAACTGATGAGCTGACACATCATCCAACTTTGCTGAATCACTAAAAACATATATATATATATAATGTCTATTTTAATTACAAAGTCCAACAATGGTCTTTTTTAAGATACCAAAACATTGATATTTTAAAAATCCAATATGTATTCTTAAATTGAGCTATAATTCACATACCATAAAATTCACCCTTTTAACATGTTCAATCAGTGAATTTTAGTATATTGACAGCAATGTGCAACTATCATCAACCAACCTTAGAATATTTTCCTCACCCCCCTAAGAAATTCCGTACTCAATAGTCGACTCTCATCATTGCCCTCTCACCAGCCCCAGCAACCATTAGTCTACTTTTGTCTGTGGATTGTCTGTTCTGAACATTTCGTATAGAGAGAATCATTCAACATGTGGCCCTTTGCATCTGCCTTCTTTCCCTAAAACAACCCAATATACTTTCAAAATATTTTGTCCTAGAACATTTACACATTTTTCAGATTTTACTTGGAAGACAACAAAATGAAAGGTTTTTTTCACTGTGAAAATTTGTTATTTATATTCTGAGTTGCTCCATTTTGGTATCGGTTTTCTTAAGAGCAAAAGAAAAAATAGTCTGATAATTTTCCTCAAAATATATAGATTAGCCATATAATCATATAAGATAGATGGGACAATAGCTCAAAACATGGAGAAAGTGACAGGAGAATAGTAGGGATTTACCAGCTTCGGCTCTGAACATAAAATCCTGGATACTAACATCTATATACTGGTGCCATGATCCCTGGGTGTGCTGCATTGCAAAAATGGCAACAGATGTTTGCAGCTTTCCCATCAGGAAGCAGTGTTGACTTCTTCAACCCCTGACTCTGGGCTGGCCTTTCAACTTACCTTATGAATAGACTGCCTTAAAGGGGATGCTGTACATATTATGATCTCAGATCACAAGAGGATTTGTATGCTTCCTTTTCTTCCTTTGGAATCCTGTGGCTCCATGTGAACAGCCTGCTGATAGAGGAGGAGTGATCACGTGGAGGAGAACAGAAGCACCCCAGCGACAGCCAGACAGCCCCCAAACATCCCAAACATGACAACTGAGTCAGATCCACGAGTGAGCCACAGATGAGAGTGGTGGTGATTTGGCTTTCATAAACATCTTTGAAAGTGTACCTTGGCAGACATGAGCATGAAGTTTTCTAAGGCGCATATCTAGGAGTGGAAACAACAGGCGTACTTGTGTGTGTGTGTGTGTTTGTGTGTGTGTATGCAGCTTTTGTAGCTCTAGTGACACTGGTTTCAGAAGTTTACAAGCAGAAATCAACTTTATATGCTCTCAAAAACTAAAATGAAGGATATGGTCAGTAAAAGAGGTAAACATTAAAAGTTATAGGATGTGATAACACAGTGCTGTTGCTTCTAAACATATTGTATTCCAACGGATTCAACCTATTCTTATGTGAAATCACAAAGTAAAAATAGCAATGAGATATCATTAGACGACCCCAGAGAAAGGCTAGAATGTAAAAATTCTGACCATACTAACTATTGGTGGAAATGTAGAAAAAGTAACTGTCCTTTATTACATTCACCTTAGAAAACGAGTTGGCATTATCTAATAAAATTGAACATATGTGTTATCTCTAATCTTACATTCCACTCGTGACTCATCATGACAAGTACTATCATAATGTCTGGAGGAATTTGTCACAACGTTCTTTTATCATAAGAGGAAACGGTTTGAGGACTTGTTCAAATCTGTTATTAAAGTTGCTATTTGATATCTACAAAATAGGATGGAACATTAGACTTCTGTCAATCTTTATCAATTCATTTATTGAACAAACATTTGTCAAGAAACCAGTAACATGGTCATAGGCACTACATATCTTTTTGCTCTTTCTAAATTCCGTTTGATTACCGAAATGCCCATGGCACTAAGTGACATGGAGGTGTTCCAAGTTTCTGGTTAAAACACAGGGTAAGAAAAAACGGTTTGGTAGATCGAATCCCAAAGCGAAGTTTGAAGGCTGACCTTGAGAAGACAGCTCTCTTTTGTGTAGTGATTCTAGGAACAATTAATGACTGATCTCCACTTCACTTTTGTCTTATAGATTTAGGTTGTGGATGGTAATTACTTGTTTTTTGAAACGTGTCTCCTATACAGCAGCATAAAAACAAATGAAAATCTAAGTCTACAACATGTTGGCAAGGGCAAAGAAGACTGTGCATTGTTCATTCTGACAAGAAAAATGATTTTACTGTTCCTAACATAGCACCTTTCTCACAAATTCCTTCTATAGAATGCATCAATCCGTGTACGTCACTTTTGTGGAAGTCATGATTTGTATTCCTCCTGGCAGCTCTCTTACTTTACAGGCCCTAAAACAGTTTCAGTTAGAGCCTACAACTGCAAGAGAACAGAAAGCCATTGCCTCTATCCATTTCCTTGGCTCACCACCATTTGATGTTATTGTCTTTCTGATACTTGCCACCAAAGTTATTGACGATGCTACCAAATGGACAGAATGAGGATTGAATTCTTCTCACACAACCTGATAATTAAATAATGGGGGAAAAAGAACCACATCTTAAAAGCAAAATAGAAATATCTTACAATAAACGTCCCAAGGCCAAGAGAAATCTTAATTATTTTCTTTGTTTCAAAGCAGACCTATAATTTTGCAAATACAGCAAGTGAAGGTGCTCTAATCTTGTGCTATATCCTCTTGTGGCTTTTATTCTAAAATAATTTATGCTTTCTTGAAATATTAAGTAAATATGAAATTATTTCTGGCTGCACAACTGCAAGATATTTTTTCAGTACTAATGCATCTCATTTTTTATCCAATGCATTCTTACTTACTGGCTAGCTAAATTGCAACACAATTTTGGATAACAAATAATGAGCCCATTGAATATTGTATTTTGCAAATCAAGATCTATTTAAGCATCTCTCTTCAATACTACCCCAAAACACATTTTTTTGGGAGTAGAATATTTATTCTTCTAATAAGGGACATTAAATAAGAATTTCTAAGAGACACATTATGATAGGCATATGCAACTGATGTTAGGAAATTCAGAGTCAATTAATATTTTAATAATATTAGAAAGGAGTCTGTCAGCAGGACGATAGTCCAGTCATTCAACATGGGATCATAATAAGGATTTCCACTTTGTGAGGGAGAGAGACAGTACAGAGGCAGGTGTCTGACCCTAAAGGGACTGTATTAAAACATGGATCTGGTGTGTGGATAAAAGCAAGGATTTAGTTTCTGGTTAAGATGCAAAATTTGAGAACCAGACCATAAGCGAAAGTAATGATGCTTATATTACTCGATTTTAAGAATTACTATAGAGAAATTATAATCAGAAAATATGGCTTTGATGAAAGAGTAGACACACTGATTAATGGAACAGAATAGCGGGCTCAGAGAACGAGGTACATGCATTTGGTTCACTGACTTTAGAAAATCCAATGAGAAAGTGTTGTCATTTTAACAAATGGCACTGGAACGTTTGGACATCTGCATGCAAAACAATAATAATAATAATAATAATAATGAAGCAATCTAGACAGAGACCTTACACCTTTCATAAACATTAACTCAAAATGAACTTAAACCTAAATGTAAAATGCAAAAGTATATAACATCTAGAAAACACAGGAGAAAATCTATGTGATTTTAGATTTGTTGACGAGTTTTGATACAAAACCAAAAGCATGATTCTGAAAAAGAAAATGTGATAATTTGGACTTTATTGAAATTAAAATCTTCTGCTCTGCAAAAGATGCTATGAAGAGAATGAAAGGACAAGCCACAGGCAGGGAGGGATTATTTGCAAATTCTGACAAAGGGCTTCTAGCCAGAATATAAAAACCACTTTTAAAGTCAACATTAGGGGAAAAAAAATAAAAATATTAGCAAAAGATCTGAACAGACACCTCGCCCAGGAGGATATATGGATGACAACTAAATACAGGAAAACGTGTGCAATATCATGTTATTGGGGAAATGCAAATAAAACCACAGAGACACTATCAAACAGATATTAGAATGGCTAAAATCTGAAAACCTGACAATACCAATTACCGGCAAAGGTGGGAGCAAAACAGGGGTCCTCATTCATTGCTGGTGGGAATGCAAAATAGTATGGCCATTTTGGAAGATAGTGTGGTGGTTTCACGTAAAGCTGAACATAGTCTCACCATATGATGCAGCAATGGCTTTAAATATTTACCCAACTCATTTGAAAACTTATGCCCACACAAAAACCCATACACAGATGTTTATAGAAGCTTTGTTTATAATCATGAAAACTGAAAACAACAAAGATGCCCGTTAAGAGGTGAATGGATAAACTGTGGTACAGCCATAGATTGGAATATTATTGAACAACGAAAAGGAATGGACTACCAATCTAAGGATAAATCTTAAAATGAATATTACTAAGTGAAATGAGTGAGTCTGTAAAGGAAACATATATATGATTCCATTTACGTGACGTTCTGGAAAAGGCAAAACTGTAGATCCGAGGTTACCAGCTTCTTTGAGTGAGAAAGGAATTGAAGCGGTGAAGTACAGGGAATTTTATAGGGCTATGAAACTGTTCTGTTGGATACTATAGTGATGGATAAACAAAACTATGCATTTGTGAAAACTCGTAGAAAACCTTACAGCACAAAGTGAACTCTATGTATGCAAATTTTAAAAATCACTTATGAGATGTGGGGATTCCCGGGTGGAATGCAGCCTGTGACAAAAGAGTCTAACTGTATCACAAATGTGTGAAATATCATCACTGAAGGGCATGGGCAGAAAGGAGCTGAGCTAAGCAGCTTGGGAAATGGGTGAAGACTGTAAGACTACAGACAAAGGAAGTACACACGGGCACTGCGCCCTGGGTGGTAAACTATTTCCCATGGGAGTAAGGTATAAAGTTCTGAAACTTCTGTACATATATACTGAGATTTAAAAGACAGGTACATGGTTGGCATGTGGTGGGAGCCAAGCTTCTCACTCTTAGAGTGGCAGTTTACAGATAATCAAGAAATGTCTGGCATAATCCATGCATTTATGGACTAGAGTTGGAGTCACTATGAACTCATGTTTAGTTTAATATAAATACAGGTACAGATTGTCTCAGTCAATTTGGGTTGCTATAACAGACTACCATAGACTGAGTGACGTAAACAGAATATGTTTATTTCTCACTGTTTGGGAGTCTGGAAGTCCAAGATCAGGGTATCAACATAGTGAGTTTGTGGTGAGGGCTCTTCTTCTGATTCACTGAAAGCAGCCATCTTACTGTTTCCTCATTTGGTAGAGAGAGGAAGCTCTGGTCCCCTCACCTGCTTATAAGAGCACTAATCCCATCATGAGGTCCTTTCCCTCATGACCTAATCTAACCCGAATTACCTCCCAAAGGCCAGCTCCACACACTGTCACATTGGGGATTAGGGTGTCAACATCTGAATTGTAGGGAGATACAAACATTTAGTTCACAGCAGAGATGTACGCATACAGATACTTCCTATTTATTTATTCATTTTACAGGTATATAATAATATATTTCCTGTTTTCTGTCAGCTATGAGGGTCTAGAAGCAATGGCATCAAAGTAACATCAAATGCATGCAGCACCCAGTTCTTGGCTTCTAACATCATTCTCCCAGAAAAGGAATCAGTGCTCCTCGGAGAAACGGCTGATTCTAAGACTGGGGCAGGAAATGCATAAGATGAATCTAGAGCACCTGACAGTGACATAAAGCAAGGAAGTGCTCAAAATAAAACAAACAAAGCCAATAAATATACATCAAAAGGACACCATAGCCAACTGAAAGAGTTCTCAATGGCCAAAGCCAGAAGAATTTGAACAAGAAAATGAACACAGTATTGTACTATAACCCAAGGTATAAAGCAAAACACCAGCAGTCCAAAAGGATACAAATAAATGATTGAATAAATAAATAAATGAAGGAAAGTATACAAATCCTTTGTGCAGAGAAATTCCAAATAATTTTATGTAGATACATCCTCTCAAGGAAGAAGAGCATAACTCCTACTCCTTGAGTCTGGGCTGTGCACAGTGACTTCCTTCCAAAAAGTACAGAAAGAGGGGAAAAGAGTAACTTTCACATGGGAGAAGGCTGACAGACACTGCCTCAGCCAGGCGATCAGGATGGGCATCGGCGGTGATAAGTCGTGTGGATAGTAGATACCCTGTAATGATTTGATGAAAGTGACACTTTACTTCTGTGGTTTTCCTCCTTAAAACCCATGACCTCAGTTTAATCATTAAAGAAATGTCAGACAAATATGAGTAGAGGAACATTCTACACAATACCTGGCCAGCACTCTTCAAAACTGTCAAGGTCAAACAAGGAAAGTCTGAGAAGCATTTACAGCCCAAGGGATTCTAAAGAGACAGGATAACTAAATGTAATGTGGTATTATAGATAGAACAGAAAAGGACCTCAGGTAAAAATCACCAAGGAGATCTAAATAAAGCATGAACTTTAGTTAGTAACATTATTTTACTGTTGGCACATTAGTGTGACAAATACAGCATAGGCATGTCAGGTAACAGCAGGGTAAACTAGACATAAGGTATACTAGAAATCTCTACTATTCTGATGACTTTTCTGTAAATGTAAAAATATTCTTAAATAAAAAGTTTATTTAAAGAAAAAATAGTGATGCTGACCCAAGTGCATATGTCTAGAATTTTACCTGCATGAAATTAACATGAAGTCTAGAAGCAGTTTAGTCTAAACTGGCAGTTAGGGAATCACTTTCCTTTTTGGAGGCGAGAACAACCAGTGCTGGAAATTGTCATCAAAAAGCACGCACCAGTTTTTTCTCTTTCTTGTACTTTTATTACTACTTAATATTGTCTCTGACTCTGTCAGTGAAACTATAGTGCTAAAATTCATTATTTTATCCTGGCATCAGAATTTTTTTATCTGAACTTTTTAGTGATGAATTCAGATGTTAACATAAAAACACTTTTTTTTGTTTGTTTTTTGAAGTAAAAATAAGAATGCTAGCCATCTCAAATTATGGTTGTTTTGCCTCACTTGACAGGACTCTGTTTTTTAATCACATATTATTAGGGTTCATTCTACCTCCTCTGCTTCTAGCTTCCTCAACTGGATGCGGTCCCTGGTGTGCTATACATGACAAAATGCGCCAGTCTCTGAAAATGACTTTTTAAAATATTTGACCTTTTCCTAGTTGTTATACAGTCGGAAATAAAATCTTTGAGTTTACTCTAAGTTTGGTTTGACATTACAATACTCATACCAGGGGTCAGCAGATGATAGCACGTGAGCGGAATTCATCCTGTGGCCTGTTTTTGTATGGCCTTTGAGCTAAGCATGGTTTTCATAGTAGTGTCTCCCCAAAAGTCATGTCCATCTGGCACCTGTTGATGTGACCTCATTTGGAAATACTCTTTGCAGGTATAATCGAGTTAAGAGGAGGTCACATTAGATCAGAGTGAGCCCTAAATCCAAGCACTGGTCTCCGTTTAGGAAGTGACACAAACAAGTGGAGATATTTACACACAAAGGAGAAGGCTGTGTGAAGAAGGGACAGAGATTGGGGTGATGCAGCTCCAAGCCTAGGAATAGCAATGATGGCCAGCAGCACCCAGAAGCTCCAAGAGGCAAGGGGAGAGTCTTCCCTGGAGCCTTCAGAAGGAGCATCGTCTGTTGATACCTTGATTTCAGACTTCTAGCTTCCAGAACTGTGAGAAGATAAATTTCTATTGTTTTAAGCCATCAAGTTTGAAGTAATTTGTTACAGCAGTCTTAAAAACTAACACATATTTTTAAAAGGTTGTAAACACAAAAACAAAGAAGAATATGTAACAGACATCATATGTGGCCTTCAAAGCATAAAAATACTTACTAGCTGGCTCTTTAAGAATAGTTCATGTACCCCTGCTTTCGAGGCTTACTTTAAAGATTTTCATGGGTGGGTCTGGAGCAGCCTTCAGTCTAGGGATCATTTGCCCTTGCTACTAACATTTGACCCTTCAGGGATCTCTTCTCAAAGCCCCGGGTGATAAACTAGCACTCTCTGCTCCAGCTGGTTAGACACCTCTGTGCCCTGTGTCGGCTCCTTGCATGGCCTTATGCAGTCTCACCTGCTGCATGCATGGCTTAGAAGTCAGCTGACTCAATGGGATCCCTGTGTGTTTTTTCAACATTGCTTCTTTCCCTCTGGAACTCTGCTTTGCAATGTACAGCCACCTGATCCTTCCTAAATTCTGATCTCCTCAACTCCTGGGGTCACTATGCTCTGTCTGGGATTCCCACCCCTGCTCCCAGGCCTGGCATGCATCATCCAGCAATGTGAGGTAAGGCTCACAGGAATCCTGTGCTACTTGCTATCCAAAATCTGCAAATATTTTTCCATATATTTTTCCCAGTTTTCTAGCAGTGTCCAGCCGGCTTGTAAGTCTCAACTCCGTTACTCTATCATTATTGGAAGAAGAAGCCCACTCAGCTTTTATTTTTATTATTTTAAATGTGAATCAGTATATTTGAGTGTAACAAGAAGAGTTAAGCGTATGATCCATGTCTTGAACCCGGGATATTATAAGACTTCTTCCCTGTCTAAGGCCAAAGTGCTCATTTAATTCTGTAAAACTCATTCACAGTCCCAATCCCAGATTGCTTGTTTGATGTAAAAGCTGACTTTCTAGGGAAGCTCCAAACCTTGCCTCTAAAAACCACTCCTTATAACAACCCAGAAGTGCCATGGGCTGAGCCTTCCAGCCAAGAAAATTAAAAATTAAAAAATCTAAGATATTAGACTAACATTATGTTTTTGCTTGTTTCTTTGACACATTAGATATCTACAAACAAAACTTCTTTGTTTTCTACATCATACCCAAGTTTCAGATGTTTGAATCAAGCCCCAAATTAGCCAATACAATGGGGTATATAATTGGAGTTAGAGAGTTACATCCAAGTATATGCAGGTGCCCCCAAAATATTGATTAGTAAAATAATTGAATCATTTTATAAGACTATATTAGCTCCTGGAGGCCTTGGTAGACCAGTCTGTGTATATCTCAAGATAAATGAAAAAGAAAATACAGTGTATCAAAACTTATGGGATGCAAGAAAAGCAGTTCTAAGAGAGAATTTTGTAGTGGTAAATGCCTAGATTAAAAAAAAGAAGAAAAATCTCAGAAAAATCCCTGACTTTATACCTCAAGGAATTAGAAAAGAAGAACAAGGTAAGCCCAAATTTAGCAGCAGGAAGGAAATAATAAAGATTAGAGTAGAAATAAATGAAATAGAAAATAGAAAAAATTGACTACATTAAGAGCTGGTTTTTTGAAAGGATAAACAAAATCAACAAACACTTAGCTAGTTTAACCAAAAACAAAAAACAAAAAAAGGGAGAATACTCAAAAAAATTAAATCAGAAATTAAAGAGGAGACATTACAGAAATGCCACAGAAATAAAACAAATATTATAAGGGATCATTGTTAATAACTATATGCCAACAAATTGGACAATCTAGAAGAAATGGAAAAATTCCTAGAAACATATAACCTACCAAGACTGAATCAAGAAGAAATAAAAAACCTGAACAGACCAATAAAAAGTAAGGAAGTTGAATCAGTAATTAAAAACGTCTTATCAAAGAAAAGCCCAGGACCAAATAGCTTCATAGGTAAATTTAAACAATTAAAGAAGAATTAAGACCAATCCTTCCTAAATTCTTCCAAAAGAATAAAAAAGGAAACACTTCTGAACTCACTTTGTGAGGCCAGCATCACCATGACAGCAAAGCCACAGAAAAACGCCACGAGAGAAGAAAAGTAGAGGCCAATAAGCCTGATGAACATGGATGCAAAAATCCTCAATAAAATATTAGCAAACTGAGTTCAGCATGACTCTTCCAATTGTGATAGAGTAAAAGGATCACACACCATCATCAACTGAGATTTATCCCTGGGATGTAAGGATGGTTCATCATAGGAAAATCAATCAATGTGATGCACCACATTAACAGAATGAAGGCTAAAATTCACATTATCATCTCAGTAGATGCAAAAAAGGTATCTGACAAAATTCAAACCCTTTTATGTTTCTATACAAAACTATAATTAATTGAGTCGATGATTCCTAGAAACAAGGGATTTAGTTAGAGACAATGAATATTTTCTAAATAATTAGAAGTTCATAATCTAACAGCTCTTCAACTCTTTTGTATTTCTTCTTATGGACAAATGGTATACACAGAGTTTATCTTTCTACAGTATTATTATCAATCAAGTTTCTCAGGGAAACAAACCTTTCTCCAAATTTTCTTTTAAAAATGAAAGTTTTATTTTTCTGATAGAATTATGTCTTATACTCTTTAAAACCTTGGGAAAATAAAGATAAAAATATATATTTTTTCTCCTTGAATAGGGCTCAAGCAGCTAAGGAAAACATCTCTAGGGGATTGTGATGCACAGGAAAATTTCAGAACCGCTGGTTCATGCTGATGTTCCACTGCTTTGATTTGACTCTGTCCACTTTCAACAGACATAGAACACAGTAATTTGATGTAACTAACAAACTCCTTCTCTATTACCCTCCTCTGGGTGATTCTACTTTTTTCCAGTTCAAGGCAATGTTCTCTTCTTGGTCAGTCCAGATATACTAAGCTAATTTATGCCCAATAGTGCTGGTAAGTTAGTCACCACACACTAAAATCCCAGCCTACTCTCAAGGTGAAGTTACTACAGTTGAAGATGATTGACAGTAATCTTTAGAGCCACCTAAATGTTCTGTGCTTTCGTATAATAAGCAAAGCATAAAGCTAGGTCATAAAAATGCAAAAATTGCTAGTAGTTCACACAACAATTCACCCAAAATAAAATGTGAATTACAAAAATTCCTTAGGTCATTTTCCAAACAAAAGGTAAATAAAACAGATATATATATATGATACACCTGAACAACCGATGATTACATACGTTGGGTATTTACTGAAAAAAATTAATAGCTTTAATAATGTATATTATACATGCTACAAAAATTCACTCATGTACAGAGCTGTGCAATTATCACCACAATCTGATTTTAGAACATTTCCATCAGCTCCAAAGGGAGTCTTATGCCCATCTGCAATTACTCCCCACTCCCCTTCCCCCATCCAACCACTAATCCACTGTCTGTTTCTACAGATTTGCCTTATCTGAAATTTTCAAGTAAATGGAATCATGTAATATATATTCTTTTGTCTGGCTTCTTTCACCTAGCGTTTTTGAGTTCAGCCATGTTGCAGCATGTATCAGTACTTCATTTCTTTTTATTCCTTAATAATATTCCATTTTATGGATATAGCACAGTGTGTTCATATATTCATCAGCTGATGGACATTTAGGCTGCTTATTAGAAGACAAAGTAATTTTTTACGTAAAACATCCTAAGGACAATGCAAAAAACTACTAGAAATAAAAAGTAAATGAATCAGGTACAAGAAAATATATCAATAAACAATAATTTTTTAAATATATATGAATAATGAATTAAAAGTAAAAATTGAAGAAAAATACTATTTACTATAGTATCAGAAAATATTAAATCTTTAAAGCATTTAATAAAACATATGTAAACTCTGTATACTGAAATCTATAAAATCTTCCTATGAGAATTTAAAGAACTAGTGAACGGAGATAACATGTTCCTGGATCAGAAAACTCAATATTGTTGGATGTCTGTTCTCCTGAAATTGATCTATAGACTCAATGCAATCTCCATCAAGATCTTAGTAGGCTTTTGTTTGTGGAAATTTAAACTCTGGTTCTAAAATTTTTTGGATATGTGAAGGACCTAGAATAGCTCAACAATTTTGACAAAGAAGTAACAAGATGCATTAAAGCACATGGTTTCAAGACTTACTATGAAGATACATGGCATGGTATAATGGTAGACATAAATATAACTGGAACAGAATACACAGTCCAGAAATAGATCATGACATATGTAGTCAATTGATTTTCCACAAAAGTGGCAATGATATTACATGGGGAAAGGAACATTTCTGTTTTTGTTTTTTAACAAAGGGTGCTGGATGCTGTAATAACCATACAGAAAGTAAAAACAGAAACAAAAACTTTGACCCTTATCTCATAACATACACAAAAATAATGGATGCAATATGGATCACAGGCTTCACCTGAAAACTTAAAAAAACTTCCAGATAAAAAAATGTAGGAGAACGCTTTTGTGGCCTTGGAGTAGGCAAAGCCATTTTGGACAAAGCCCAATAGGATGAATCATGAAAGAAAATATGATAAGTTATATTTCATCGATATTAAAATCTTCTGATCTTCAACTTACACCACTAAGAAAATGAAAAGGCATAAATTGGTAAAATACAGTAATACTAGAGGTATTATATTATTTTATATTATATACAGGCAAAGGAATTATATCCAGAATATATAAAGAATTCTAGGATGTTATTTATAAAAAAAAAAAAAATTATAGGCAATAAAATTTGGTTTAAAAAAAAAGGTTTAAACAGACACTCCTCATAAGAAGATAAGGAAATGGGCAATAAGCCCAAGGGCAGATGTTCAACATTACTGGTCATCAGGTAATTACAAAATTACAATCATGATTAGATACTATTACATACCTCAAGGAATAGCAAAAATTAAAAAGTCTGCTAATTTCAACATTGTCTAGGATGAAGCATGATGTGAACTTTCACATATTCCCGGTGGGATTATAAAATGGCATAAATACTTTAGAAGACAGTTCAAGAGTTTCTTATAAAGTTAAATACATACTTATGATCCAGCAATTCCTTCACAAAGCATTTATCCAGGAGAAAAGGCACTTAAATCTACAAAAAAAGACATATACAAATATTCTTAGCGGTATCCATAATAATAAAAAATTGGATACAACCAAAATGTTCATCAGCTGAAGAATGCATAAGCAAATTGTGCTATATCTATAAGATGTAACTTTGTTCAGCAATAAAAATAACAAATAATATAACAAATGATGGATTAATATCTAAAAATATGCTGAACATAAGAAGCCACACACAAGTAGTACTTCCTTCATGATTCCATTTCTGTTACACTGTAGAGAAGAGAAATCTATTCAGACAAATGAGCATGATGACATACAACAGGTCAGTGGTTGTCTGGGGTGGTGGGTTGTAAGAATTGAGGAAAGTTACTAGGGAACTTTTATTAGTGATGAAAACGTTCTGTGTCTTGACTGTGGTGGTGGTTACAATTACATAGTGCATGTGATTTGTAAAAACTTCTACTGATAAAGGGCTTCTTAGAGCTGTAAAATATTTTCCTCTTAAAATGTTTTCACTTAAAATGTTAGATTTTATTCCATTAAATTTGATCTCAATATCACTCATTTTAAAAATTAAATTAAGAGCTAAACCTGAAGGTTTTACGATGGTTCTGGCATTAATTAATTGAGTAGTCTTGGATAAATTGCTTAACTTTTTGGGGTTTTCCCAAACTGAAAGAAAACAACTTAGACTAGATAATCTATCAAGTGTATTCCATTTCAAATTTCTAAAATTCTATAGCATATAAATCCTAAAATAAATTAAAATAATAAAAATATGATAATTTACAAGTAGATGTTATTATTTTTAAAAGCATTCTATGTGAAAAGCATTACTAGAAAAGAATAACCTTTAGCCTCAGTTATATGCTAAAACTGAAACAAAACAAAATCTGTGTGATTTGGAGCAGTAATTTCAGAGAGATCAATTTTAAATCTTTGTGTGGAAGGTTAATTTTGCTAGTTGGAAATCCGTATGAATTGAGTACAAGGAGTAGTGTTTCTGGAAGAAAGTACATAAAAGAGATGTTTTGGTGAATTGATGTCAGACATATTTGAAGGATACAATCGTTAAACCAGCCTCACACAGAAAACAGAGGACACGCGCTCTCATCAACAGGAAGTTTAAATAAAAACATGCAAATCGTGAAAACTAGTCTTATTACTTTGAATTCAAAAATTGTAATCATGGGGCAATTTTTTGAAGGAATGTAAGTTACTTTTCCATAGTGTTTACTTTTATCTGGTAAGTAATAACTTTCACTTATTTAAAGTACAAATTTTACTTTCTCCCCTCCCTATAAAAAATACTTATCTATATCAGAAACCTAAAATGTACAACAGTTGTCCAGTTTCTCCCTTCTAGTGTTATCATTATTAATACACCAGAGTGTTAAAAGGACAGTCACACCTTAGAAATCGGATTGCTAACAAATTTTTCTGACAAATCATATTGCCATGTATTTAATTAACACCCTTCTGGTGATCCAATACCTCCTTTGCTTAAAACGATTCTCTACTTTCTTTAGGAACTGGCTTTTAATCATAGTTTCTGTGCTGCAACAAGAATTGGGTCCAACCTCTTTATCCCTTCCTTGTTTTTTTTTCTTTGATTTACATTATTGATCTGAAGCCAACTTAATTCATTTATAGCTATGTATATCTTCATTACATCATCTCAAGCACTGAGCTCCTTGTCTCTCTCTCTGTCAGTTTCATCGGCTCTTTTAATTTGCTCTTCCGTTCAGGTAGCAAGAGCTGATCAATGTGGAAAATAACCAAGACTTGTTAGAGCAAAATGTTTCTCTCTTGAGTACTGTTGCTATGTGCATTCTCTGAGGAGGAATTTCTGAATATCCCTGTTGTACTTTTATGATCAGATAAGCTGGGCAGACCTGTGCTTTAAGACTTTAATTAAATGGTTTCCACAGATTTTGCTTTGCCAAATCTCATGCTCTGCCAATATTTTGTCTCTTTGCTTATGCTTTTAGCAAATAAAATAGTCAATTTCAATTAGAAACATTATCAAAACAGTTCCTTCGTCAAGGTACTTAATAATAAAGTTAACAAAAGACATGCAAAAACTGCATACTGAAACTACAAAATAACAATTATGGCATGGAACACATCTATAGATTAAATGCAACTTCAGTAAAAATCACGAGAGGTTTTTGTAGAAATTGAGAAGCTAACTGAACAATTTACAAGGTGAAAGAAGGACCTAGAAATGAAAATAATCTTGAAAACAATCATTTTATATCCTATGACATCTGATTCCAAGTTGTAAGGATAGACCATTGATCAATAAAACAGAATAAAGGATCCAGAGTGACACACATACACACACTCAAGACAGGATTGCTGGAAAGGGCTTTGAGGGAACTTTCTGGAATGAAGCACATAGTCTTTCTTTGATGGTGTGTGGTGCTGAGGCATGGGCTGCCAAATTTTACCAAACTGAAGTCTTGTGTTTGTGATCCATTTACCTTACTATACTTAAACTTTAGTTGAACTACAACAAAATAACAAAAACAAAGACAAAGCGACCTGTAATTTAAAAATTGTATTTTAAATTATAACTTAGAAAGATTAGAGAGTATGGCTGAATCGAATTGGAATTTAAATGTAGCAATGTTAAAACTTTTACTTTTGGCAAAGCATTGTTAAGTTCAGCAACAATGATAGCAACATTAGCAGCAATTTTGTTTTGAGACAATAGTATGATTCAAAAACAATAATAACTGGCATATCAAAGATTTGTGGTAATATGTCATGTGCATTTTTAATAATTTCTGAGCTATTTTTTGATTTTTTAATTACTCTCCATTCCTCTCTTTCTCTAGCTAGAGGAAACAAATATTTTTAAAATTGTCTTATAATATTTCCTGTAACAGTCATTAAATTTGTATATATCCATAACATATGTAATATTTATACGTTTTAAACTCTAAATAAATAATACCACACTATATATTCCCTCCTGCATTTGTTTATATGCTCACCATTTTCTTAATGAGATTTATCCATTCCTGAAATTACGTGTGATTTTAACAAACAATACACACAAACAAATCACACCAACGTGCTTGCTGATCTACATGCTTACTATAAAGCTTGCTTTGGTAATGAACAGTTTTTGCTGACTATAAGAAAGGGCAATGTCAAATTTTCCTCGAATAACCTCTGTAATTGTGAACAGAAAAACATTGTCTTTATTAAATACGGTGAGTACTTACCCCCATTTTTTCAGTGCCACCTACTATCTCTTGTAGCACCACCGTGTGGTCATTTCTGAGGCTAACTTATAAAGAGCTGTCACTAACACCTATTAATTTATGAATTTTTTTTTTCTATTCCTGGAATGAGCTCCCTAAAGGGGATGATTTTGATAAATACATACAAGAAACCACAGTTTTATGTTTCTGCTTAAAGCACCCATTCACAAATCTTTCCCTCTCTAAGTAGTTCTAGTTTTATGACCGCATTTTGTCTCCAGGCCTCCTTCTCTCAGAGATGACAGATTGTAAACAGCTAGATGGATGGTGCTAACCCCCAAACACAGCTCAGTGCCATGTGATACTCACTGGTGACCAGCATACTCCATCTGCTAGGGCTACCATCACTAAATACCACAGACCAGGAGGCTTAGACAAGAGAAACTTATTTTCTCGTGGTCTGAGGCTGAAGTCCAGGATCCAGGTGCTGGCAGGGCTGGTTTCTGGTGAGGCCTCTCTTCCTGGCTTGCAGACAGCCGCCTCCTTGCCGTGTCTTCACATGGCCTCTCCTCTGTGCGTGTGTGCAGAGAGAGCCAGGGCTCTGGGGCCTCTTTCTCTCCATATAAGGATGCCAGCCCTGTTGGATTAGGGCCCCTCCCTTATAACATCATTTAACCCTCATTGTCCCCCTAAAGGCTGTCTTTCCGAATACGGTCACATTGGGGGTTTGGGCTTCAACATATGAATTTGGGGGAACACAACTCAGTCCATGACACATACATAAAAATATGTATTTAAAATTACCAAAATTTATGTGATTCACACAGCCTGCCTTCGGCTTTGTTTATACTATTATTTTCCTCCTGACTTAGTTAATATTTATTTTGTGATATACCTGCTTTAATTACAAAATTATTTCCCTTTTATAACTTGTTACGCTGCTCTTTTGGATGGCAAACCTGAGATGAAATTTTAAACTGTGTGCAAGTGAAAGGAATATTGGAACTTGGTCCAAGCACTAAGTGAGGTTTTTCTATGGGTGACTTAGGGCAGTATTCAAGGAAGATCTTTTCCTACTGCCAATGCTTGAAAACACAACATTTTCAAGTTCAGCAAACACTGCTTCGTAGCCTATGAATTATTAATTTTAAATGATGCTTTTACATAGGTTAAGTGCCTTTCTTTGGAAACAATTCAATCTAAATATGAAAATAATAGTTAAGACATAGCACAACAACTTGTGAAAATGCATCAGAATAACCACTCCCAAGACTTGGAAATGAATTGCTTACTATAGTCTTTTTAGTACATACATTAATTTTTATGTCACAGTATATAAAGCAGTTAAATACTATGGGTCTCCTGGAAACAGTGAAGCTCTCCCAGCTGGTGGTATTGGTAAGAAGAGAGTGCTCACTTAATTTTCTTCCTCTGTTTACTAAGATGTTTGGTGTGCTTTTATGAATATTATTTGGTTCTGTGTTTTTTCCTCCTGCCCTATTGAGAACCAAGTCTGTATATGAGCTCTGGCGATGCATTCCCCCTGCAGTGTCCTGCCTTTAGAAGGGGGCACTACTAGAAATATAAACAACTTGTTACAAGCAGAAGACTCTTAATATCTATTTAGTAAGTACTGGGAACTGAACAACAACTTTACACCCCATCATATGCTACAGTTTTCCTTTCTCTTTCTATTTTCTCCTGAATATCAAAAACACCTTTAAAAACCACGTATATCAATGGGGCACTAAATATTACGGATAAATTATAGGTGATACATGAATGATATTAGTAAGATGTCTGTTAATAGGAAAATGTTTAATCATGTATCAATACTTTTAGAGAAATTATTTAGATGTTTTTAAAGTCTCTTTTATGATAAGTTTTATAGGCAATTAACATCCTATGAGTTACTAAATTTAAAAAATTTTATTAACTATTACCAAAGATTATAAAATATGTAGTAATTTCAGAATAGATAAATCATCACATCAGGCCAATGGCTTGAAAATAAACAAAGTACACATTAACTAAAAAATTGGAGGTGACTGGGCCGGCCCCGTGGCCAAGTGATTAAGTTCGCGTGTTCTGCTTCGGCAGTCCAGGTTTTCACCCGTTCAGATCCCCGGTGCAGACATGGCACCACTCATCAAGCCATACTGAGGCGGCGTCCCACACAGCAGAGCCAGAAGGACCTACAACTAGAATATACAACTATGTACTGGGGGCCTTTGGGGAGAAGAAAAAAGAAAAAGAGAGAGAAGACTGTTACCTCAGGTGCCAATCTTAAAAAACAAAAAATTGGAGCTGAAATATGCTGTATTACTTCTTCTAGGGAAATGTATGCATCAAAACAAATGATCTCTAAGACAGAAAACCTAGTTTTATGCAAAAATCTTCCAAACTTCTAGAGACAGTCAAGGAAGTCCAATAGAAACACCATGAAAAGATACTTTTATCAAAATGCATTATCCATTTTGCTGTTGCTATTTTTAAGGCATGCAAATGTGTTCCATTTGCAAAGAACTATTTCTCAATTATCATTAATTGAGTACCTGATTTAAAATCAACGTGCATACTCACACACAAAATATAATTTGTAAGTATTCTTGCATCCCTTGCCTATTGGAGGAGGGACTGACCTTGTCTGGCATTACTGCAGGAGAAGTTGGAATAACCCATCAATTTGATCAACACCAAATGAAAGGGAAAGATATGCCTTGTACTTAGAAGTACAACTGGAAATATAGACAAAGAGCGGGTTTAGGGAGTTATGTTTCAATCACATCAGAAAACATAAAGTACACCTCACTGTATCAGTCGGCTTAGGCTGGGCTGCTATAACAGAATAGCCTAGACTGGGCAGCTCAAACAGCAGACGTTTATTCCCTCACAGATCTGGAGGCTAGAAGTTTCAGATAAGAGTTCCAGCCTGGACAGGTTCTGGTGAGAGCTCTCTTCCTGGCTTGCAGATGGTCCCCCTTCTCACTGTGTCCTCACACAGCAGAGAGAGAGTCCTGTGGTGTCCCTTCCACTTTTAATATGGGCATCAGCTCTATTGGATCAGGGCTGCAATCCAATACCTCTTTTAACCTTACTCACCTCCTCAAAGGCCCTGTCCCTAACACAGTCACACAAAGGGCTTAGTTTTTCAACATATGAATGGGGGTGGGGAGCACAACTCAGTGCATAGCACACGCCCTTCAAACGACATACTTTGTGATGTCTACAAACATATTATGGTGCTGATATCAGCAAACCTCAACTCACTTCTTAAAGCTTTACACCATGAAGTCATCTCTTCTATTTTTACGGTAATATTGACACATAATGGCTCTTAAATGAGCTAAAATCATCATGACACAGCTGTAAAAAAAATTTACTGTCCAGTACATTGGTTAATATTTAAAGAAATTAAAAAGACTCGCCACTAATTTCCAGCTACTTGAATTCCTTTGCATTTGTTAGAAGCAAAGTCATCCATTTTTTAAAATGCTGTTTATTAATTATGAGATGCACCTATAGACCAGGGATTCCTGGATCTGATGTATTGAACTAGTTTCATCAATCAGGTATAAATCTTCTACAGCAATTTCTAGACTATTAATAGTCTAGCGTCAAATCAGGCTCAAATAGTTCTTTACTGCCACAAGCTGTTTGGCTTTTTTCCTCCCCCTTTCCCTAATGTCTATTTTCCTTCCTCAATGAAAGAAGACGAAGAGGAGAGGATTATTTTTCCAGTGACCTCCTCTCACTGTACTGACCAATACCAAGAACTAATTTTCTCTGCCAGCCCAAATAGTTATCAAGCCATTTCGGAAGGGAACATAACACACAGTGCGTCCTACGTTTCTCCTCCTCACACTGATTCCTTTTTTCGCAATGTGTGGTACTTGTCTTCAAGTCCAGCTCCTCTGACGCCCAGGCCTGCGATAGGCTTTTGTTTGACTGAAAGTAACCACTGTCTGTGTTTCCATGTGGCAACCTACTGCTTGGCTGGATTCCTCCTGGTATCCATTTCTATCCTCCCATTTGTTTCTATTTCCGTTCTTTTTCTGCCCCTGAGTGTCAAAGACTATAAAGTTTCAGATGAAAGGACAAAGTCCCCACATTCTATAATAGTTCCTCCTGTGGTTTTAACTAACTGAGTGTTTCTGGATATCCGTTCAGCAATGGGCCAGGATTTTTTATTTTAAAAGCCCATTGGGAAAAAGTATTCATTGTTTAGAAGGAAAGTTCTCCAGCACTGGGCACATGGAGCAGTGTTAAAATAATCATTCAAGGAACAGGAGCCTTGGGTGGGCTGGGTCTCTTATCTTCAGCCCCAGCTGGCCCCAGAGGGAGACCATATCATTGGGTTAAAGTAAGTGCATAAAGATGTAAACAGTGCCTAGAACAAAGGTGAGAGGGCGAGGCATCCTGTCTTCTGAATGGAGCTAGTGGGATCCAATTAACAGGTAGAATTTCATATGAGGAACAACTAAGAAAAATCATAGTTACAGCTATCAAAAGTGAAGTCACCTAGCAACTTCCCTGGAACCTAGTAGGTGCCAGGTAAATGCCAATTAAACCAGCAACTGTCTTACAATTTATAAAGCGTTCGTCACATATATCATCACATTTGATTTTCACAATTCACTTAGGGAAAATTAGAAACTTGTGATGGTCAAATCAATGGAGAAAGTCTGCATACTGGAGCTCACATTCTAGAATCAGACAAGTCTGGCTCCAGGACATGATGTTACCACTTAGCTGTGTGACATTGAGCAAGTTACTTCACTTGTCAAAGCCCTAGTATCCTGGAGTATCAAATGTGGGATGACAGCAATATTTTTATTAATAATTCATTTTAATATGTTTTGGTTTGGCAGTATGCTAATATGACCAATTTAGAAGTATAAAACTATCAATATTTTCTATTACAGAGTTATTTAAATACATATGGATAGGCTATGGGGCCAGATGCATGTAGCTTCCTGTTGTGTGTTTCTCTACAGGGAATTTGGAGAGAAACATTAGTAAGAGCTCTCAGTGCTCTGGCCACTTGATTAGCCTCAGGAATTTTTTTTTTTCTGCTTTATCTCCCCAAAGCCCACTGGTACATAGTTGTATATCTTAGCTGCAGGTCCTTCTAGTTGTGGCATGTGGGATGCCACCTCAGCATGGCCATGTTCACGCCCAGGATCCGAGCCAGTGAAACCCTGGGCCACCGAAGCGGATCGCACGAACTTAACCCACTCAGCCACGGGGGCGGCCCCCAGCCTCAGGAATTTTGATTTTCTCCCTGCTCTATTCATTTCTGCTATCTCCACTTTGCTGACTGACTCATCTTCTTATGCACAATGTTATAGTGATTATTCTCAATTCAGATTATGAATTAGGGATATTGGTTCATGTTTAGGCTTTGTCACTAACAAGCTATATGAACTCGAAAATGTCATTCCATTACTCTGATGTTATTCTCCTTGTCTTTAAAATAAGGGGACAAGAGTAGATGATCTCTAGTGTATTTTTCATCTTTAATGAAAAAAATCTTAAAGTATAAGATGTATCTTATCTAAAGATAATAAGTACCTTACTCAGTGTCTGTCTTCCACCCAAGCTTTGGCCATCTGAAATCTTGCTTCACCATGTATTTGACTTCATTCTCTTTATCTTCCCAAGAGAAAATTTTTCCACTCCAAATAGGATATATTTATCACTAATCCTTTTTTACTTTGGTCTGAGAGCTTTTGCCAGTGCTAAAATAAAACAATTGCCAAAATCAAATTCTCTATCCAATGTCATATACTTAAAAAGGGAAAAATAAAGATAGTTTATTACCAAAACTAAAAGAATTAACCAGAACAGACCCACCCACTAAATCTAAATGAATATTGGGTAATTCCAATTGGAAAACTTCCATTAAAGAAAACCCCAGGCTCCGATGGCTTCACCAGGAAATTCTATTGGACATTTAAGAAAGAATAAGACCGGGGCCGACCCCATGGCCTAGTGGTTAAGTTCACGCACTCTGCTTTGGTGGCCCAGGGTTTGGATCCTGGGCGTGGACATGGCACTTCTCATCAGGCCATGTTGATGCAGCATCCCTTGTGCCACAACTAGAAGGACCATAACTAAAATATGCAACTATATACTGGGGGAATTTGGGGAGAAAAAGCAGAAAAAAAAAAAAGATTGGCAACAGTTGTTAGCTCAGGTGCCAATCTTAAAAAAAAAAAATAGAATAAGACCAATCCTATACAAATTCTTCCACTAATACAAATATTGGACCCGTTTTTCAACCTAATTTGTGTGGCCAGCAAAATCTTGATAACAAATGACAGAGACTTGACAGAAGGAAAATCATTGACTAGTTAATCTTATAAGCATAGAGACAAAATTTCTATAAAATTTTTCAAATTTAATTGCAGCCAATGTATAGAAAGGTCAATTCACCATGATTGAGTGAGGGTTATTCTAGGAATGCAGGGTAGGTTCATATTTGAAAATCAATGACATTTACCTATACAAGTTAAAAAAATTCAATGAACAACTTAATGGGTGGAGATAAAAAGATAATTCAACGTGTATTTATTATAAAACCTCTTATCAAACTAGGGTAAAGAAAATTTCCATAATTTGGTAAAGTAAATATACCATACAGAAAACATCATACTTCACAGTGAAATGACTTATTCCTGAAATTGGGAATAAGACAACATTTTCTCATCTTATAACTTATATTCAACATTGTAAAGGGATTCTTAGCCAGTGTGCTAAGACAAGAAAAAATAAATAAATGAGTGAGATTTGAAAGGAAAAATAAAAGTCATTATCAGCAAAAGACACGTGCATTAACCATCAATTGCTGTATAATATACCACACCAGAAACTTAAAACAGCAAGCATTTATATCTCTCATGGTTTCTGTTCTTTGGGAATTTTGGAACAAATTGGCTGAGTGGTTCTAATTTGGTTTGTCTCATGAGTGTGCAGTGAGATATTAGCTGGGACTCAGTCATCTGAAGACTTGACTGGGCCTGGAAGCTCTGATTCCAGAGTGGCTGACTGACAAATTGAGGGGCTGTTGGAAGGAGGTCTCGGTTTTGAACAGGCAGATGTATTTCAATAAAACTAGAGAAAATTATTTACTGAGTCTTTTATGTTTACTTTCTTCTGTAGTATCTCTGGTGCTCTTCAGTCTTTTGAAAATATCTTAGTTTTCTACTGGTATGCTGTCTCTTCAGCCTGAAGAACTTTATCTGAGTTTTTTCTAACATTTCCCATAGTGCAGTTTTGCTGGTAACGAATACTCTCAGCTCTTGTTCGTCTGAAAATGTCTTTTTCTCACCTTAAATTGTGAATAAGATTTTTGCTGTATAGAGAATTTTAAATTGACTTATTTCCTTCTAGTATTTTAAATATATTGTCTGATTGTCTTGAGTGTTTATCATGTTTAGGGTTCACTGAACTTCTTGGAGTTGTAGATGTATTTTTCATCAAACTCATAAAATTACACTGCTTTGATTGTAATTGTCTAAAAGTATGTCTACTTAAGTGTTTGATGCTGAGCCTGGAGAGAATTGGCCGTCCATAAGACTTTTATATTCAGACATTCCAGACACCATAGGAATATGTAAAACTCTGTGGCTAATTTCTGCTCATCAGTGCTACTCTTACTTCCATTTTCCCAGCAAAATTTAAAAAGCCTTGGAGGGTTGTTACATGATGGGAAATCCACTGCATTGGTGGTTGTCCAGTTCCACACGTCCCAGTCTGCCTTTCAAAATATCTCACTTGCCTCTTCTAGACCCAACGAACCCTTGCAGTCTTTGGTAAGAAACTCCTTGTTTTGCCAGCACACAGACCTAGTGTCTGAACTATAATAGCTTGCTACTTATCTGTGAAATGCGCTGCCCATTGCAAATCAGTACATCAAGACTTTCATGCATTCACCACATTTTTCTTTCTTTACCATAAGAGTAAAATAATAACACGTCTATTTGCATCCCAAGAAGAAGTGAAATTCTCTTTGCATGTTGAATTTATTATATATTTTTTTCATTTCAACGGTCTCCATTTAATTATTTTTTCTGATTTCCAGTTCTTTCTTGAAATTTCAATTTTGTATTTTCATTACTTGAATGTAATAATCTTGAAGTATCTGATAAATCCTAACACAAAGAGTCATGTTTCTGCTGTCTTTTTTTCCCCCTTTTCTCTGTCATGACTCATCCTCTCACCTGAATGAGAAGTTATGATTGTGGACTGGACGTCTTACATGGAAAGTTTAATTGATAGTTGAAACTTGCTATGATACTATTTTCATTCCAATATTATTTTTCTTTTCTTCTAATAGGTACCTAATCTAGAGAGACTAGTTTTGCCTGATTCCTTTAATTCAACAAGAAATTGAGATCATTTAAAGCTGTGCTCTTGACCCTGAAAAGTTATTCTATTTCCGGTGTGCTTGTATTGCTAGGGACACAACTAAAACCTCCAGTGTCTTCCAGAGACCCTACTTCTCAGTAGACTCTCAATTCTAATTTGTGTTCCTCAAACCTGTCAAAAGCTCTGCTCAAGTTATTAGCTTCTCAACCACAGCTGTTAAAGTTGTCAAAACCTCTGGGAAGGGATCACAGCAAATGTCTGCCCCCTCTCTGCTCTCGTGGATCTTGGGCCTTAATTCCACACTTCACTGCCAGTTTTCTAATCCCTTAGAACACATTTTCAAAATGAATTTTCAGCTTTATAAATTTTTCTGAGCATTAGGGTTGATTAAGACAAGCTAGTACACAAACACCAAAAGTAAGAATTATGTGTTAGAAATAGTATGCTTGAAAGACAAGTCCTTATCTGAATTTTGGGAGGGCAGCGATGACTGCTTATTCATCATTTTACACATGGTATAAAATTGCCCGGAATATAGGGAATGTACAATTCATTGTTTTTGAATGATTTCATAGATAAATGAAAATGTTCATTTTGTTTTTCACAAGGAAAAAGATAACCATTCCAAGAGCAGGAATCCAAGACATATGATAAAGATTGATGACATTAAAAATGGACTTTTATCTATCATCTTTGATTATTGTCTCTCTCTCTTTTGATTAATTCTTTAGTAGTTTTCTACAATATAGCTTTGGTAATTCTTAACAATTTGTGCTAGAGACAAGTTAACTTTGAACTAAAATTATTATTTAATTATATTTCTCTCAAGTAATTATAGCATCAAATTTGTAAAGAAAAAACATTTTCATTGATTGTACTGTTCTGTTATTGCTCACAAATTTTTTCTTTTATATTCTATATGAAATAAAACAAATGATAGAATTCAGTTTTCATATGAACGTTTCTACAATGCCCTTAATTTAAAAAGATGATAATCATTTTTTCTAAGAAATGATCAATTGGGGAAGTAACAGAGAACTTTACAATCTATAAAGCCCGATTAATCTTTCTTTTAAGTATTGGGTTTATTTATGTAAGTCAATAATCTTTAACAAATCAACCTGAGAATCTCAAAGATGAACAAATGCTAAAGGTAGCAATGGATCATCACATGAATAATTTTGAAAAGCATCCTCCATTCTTTTTATCATAAAATCATTCATAAAAGAAGAAGACTTCACAAAAATATTTTCTATTTTAATTTAAAATTTCCAACAGAAAATATTTTGTGTAAAGAAACAGTTTGCTATTACAGTAAAAAGAAAAATATATATACTAAGATAATTTCAAAGGAATCATTTTTATGTAAATAATGTAAGATCTACAATAAAACAGCATTTAAATTTCAATATGAATCATTCTAAATGCATTGCCTAAGAAGTTAATACTTTGATAACTCCAAAAGTTTCAATGCAAATTATTCATCAATAAACTCAACTTGTGCCCTGGAACCACCTCATGTTGCTTAGTCAAATATTTAGTTCAAGGATTATCTTGAATCACCAAATTTTCCCTCTCTATTGTATTTTTCTCACAAAGTTCAAACAAACTGTTATTTCTTTCAATTTAAAAAATAAACTCTGACTTCTGGTTTCTGGTCAAGTAGATAAGGAGCTTAGAAGTTGTGAATTCATCCTAACAAGTAAAAACCTAAAAAACTGAGAAATCTTTTCTTAGATCTGTCAGAGAAGTGAGGTCACAGGGCAAACCACTGCCCCCCAAAGGACAGACAGGCAGATACAGAATGTCACACCAAACCAGAGAATAATCTCTGCAAGAAGTACTGTCTGGGTGGGGAAAGCTAACTGTAATGGACAGATTTCTGGAGACTCAGTGAGGACAAGGCTGAGAGTTGAAAACCCCAGGGGGATCCAGTCATCAGAGGGCCCCACATCTTGTGATTTTTACCTCCGGAAGTTCTACAGGTCCTCACAGCGAATGCTACAGAAAAATCTCCTCATGCATCTGGCAGGGAAGGGGGAAAAGAAACCATTTTGAAATATGCTGGAGTATTCTGTTCTTCTTAACAAGGCCTGCCCTCAGGAGAAAAAATTTTACCAGGGCCTAACCCACCTAAGGCAATGTAATACCCAACTCCAGCAGGCTCTAATATTTCACAAGGGGAAAGGAAAATATCTAACTCCAGCCGCCTCTAGCCATCCTGTCCCACCTAAGAGGGGAAAACCCTGAGAGGCACTGGTGAAATTCACAATTCAGGGGTGTAGGCTCACCAAAGACTAAGACTTAGTCAGGGGACTATAGTGTGATTCCCCATTCCACTGCATTGCCATGGCCTATTTGCGATTGCTTTTGCCCAGGTTATCATATACACCTGTCAGCAAAAAATTACAAGGCATATTAAAGGCAAAAAACACAATTTAAAGAGACTGAACAAGCATGAAAACCAGAATCAGGTATGGCAGAAATGCTGGAATTATCAGACCATAAATTTTTAAACACCATGATTAATATGTTAAGGGTTTTAATAGAAAGTAGACAACAAGCAAGAACACATGGGTAATGTAAGCAGAGAGATGGAAATTCTAAAAAAGAAAAGAAAGAAAGAAATGTTGCTCTGGTTTCTGGTTCCACATACAAGGAACTTGGAAGTCACCACTCCATCCTAACAACAAGTAAAAGGCAGAGAAACTGAAAAATCAACAACTCTTCTATGATCCATAGGAGAGACAAGGAAACAGGAAAAACCACTGCCCCCAAGATTTGATTGATGGGAAGATGAATACAGAGAATAATAACTTAGCAGATCAGAATTCTGTACAGAAAGTACCTCATGAAGCAGAGTCAGGGTAGGGAAACCAGGCTGAAATTGATGAAAATGCTGGAGGTTCATTGTGGACATCTGAGAATAAAAAACTCCGGGGGAACCAAGTCATAGGGGGCCCCCACAGTTTTGTGAGATTTACCACCTTGAGCTCAAACACCGTGAGGCCAACTAGGCTCCCATAGTAAATATCAGAGAAAAATCCCCTTGAGCTGCCAGCAGAGGCAGGGGGAAGGAGCCATTTTGAAATACTCCAGATCACTCTGTTCTTCTTAACAAGGTCTGCCCTCAGGAGAAGGTAGTTAACCTTCATCTGTCCTGCTGGGGGTATTATCAGGGCCTAACTGATGGAAGGAAGGAAAATTCCCAACTCCAGTCCTTTCTAACCATCCAATCCCACCAGGAGAGAGAAAAGAAATAAAAACACTTGTGAAGTTTGCAGTCCACAGGCATAGGCTCAGTAAAAGACTGAACCCTAATCACAGGACAACAGAATGCTTCCTCTCTCCACACACCTCTCCATCACATACTAAAGTCTATTTATAGCAATTTGCTCTACTTGGTATATCATGTTCAGATACCAAGAAAAAATTACAAGGAATACCAAAAGGCAAAAAATGCAATTTTAAAACTCAGAGCAAGCATTAGAAACAGATGTGGCAGAGATGCTGGAATTATCAGACCAGGAATTTAAAATAACTATTATTAATATGCTAAGGGCTCTAATGGATAAAGCAGACATGATGCAAGAACAGATAGGCAATGTAAGCAGAGAGATGGAAATCCTAAGAAAGTACAAAAAGAAATGATAAAGATCCAAAATACTATAAGGGAAATGAAGAATGCCTTTGCTGGGTTTATTAGTAGAAGGGACATGGCTGAGGAAAGAATCTCTGAGATTGAGGATACCTGAACAGGAATTTTGAAAACTGAAAAGCAAAGGGAACAAAGATTGAAAAAAACCCAGAATATCCAAGGACTGTGGGAAATTACAAAAGTTGTAATATACGCATAATGGGAACATCAGAAAGAGAAGAAAAAGAGAAAGGAACAGAAGAAATATTTGAAACAATTGTGACTGAGAATTTCCCCAATTTAATGTCAGATACCAAACCACAGATCCAGGAGGCTCAGAGAATACCAAGAAGGATAAATGCCAAAAAAATCCCCCAAACCTGGGAATATCATTTTGAGATTACATAAAATCAAAGACGAAAAAAATCCTAAAGGAAGTCAGAGAGGGGAAAAACATCCCCCCTTACCTATAAAGGAGTAAAGATAAGAATTAAATCTGACTTCTTCTCAGAAACCGTACAAGCCAGAAGAGAGTAGAGTGAAATGTTTAAAGTGTTGAGAGAAAAAATCCCATCAACCTAGAATTGAATACCCTTCAAATTTATCCTTCAAAATTGAAGGAAAAATAAAGATTTTCTCAGACAAACAAAAATTGAAGAGGGAGCCAGCCTGGTAGCATAGTGGTTAAGTTTGTGTGCTCTGCTTCAGCAGCCCAGGGTTCGTGGGTTCAGATCTCAAGCACAGACCCACACACTGCTCATCAATCCATGCTGTGGTGGCATCCCACATACAAAAAGAGAGGAGGATTGGCAACAGATGTTAGCTAATGGCCAATCTTCCTCAGACACACACAAAAAATTGAGAGAATATGTTGCCAGTAGACACACCTTGGAAGAAACGTTAAAAGAAGTTCCTTAGAGAGAAGGAAAATAATAACAATAAGAAAATTGGATTTACGTAAAGAAAGAGTATCAAAGAAAAACTAAGTGAAGGTAAAATAAAAACAATTCTTAATTGATCTAATGGACAGCAGTGTTCAAAAGAATAATAGCAACAATGTATTCCATTTGTATGCTTATGTATATATACATATACACACAATGTACATATATACGTATATATACACATATGCTTATGTATACTTATATCTAAGTGAAATGAATGACAGAAATGACACAAAGGACGAGAAGGAGGAATTAGGATTATTTTGTTATTATAAGGTACTCACATTACCTGTGAAGTGGTATAGTGTTATTTGAAAGAGACTTGAATTAGCTATAATGTATATGGCAAACTCTAGGACAACAGCTAGAAAAAGTAAAAACATTAAAAAAAGAGAGCTGTATAACTAATATTCTAAGGAAGGATAGAAAATGAAATAGTATAAAATGCTCAATTAAAACCACACAAGAAACAAAAAGTATAGAAGACAAAAATAGAAAAAAAGAACAAGGGAATCAAATAGAAAACTGTAAAACATAAGTCATATACTAATCCAACAATATCTATAATGACTTTGATTATCAGTGGTCTAAACGCACCAATCAAAAGACAGGGATTGTCAGAGTGGGTCAAAAAACAACACCCGACCACATGCTGTATATAAAAGCCCACTTTAAATATGAAGACATATGTAGATTAAAAGCAAATGGACAAGAAAAAAATATACCATGCTAGCACTAACAAAAAGTTAACAGGAGGAGCTAAATTAATTTCAGACAGAAAAGACTTCAAAGCAAGGAAAGTTATCAAGGATAAATGGCATTACATAATGACAAAGGGGCCAATTCTCTAAGAAGACTTAACAATCCTCAATGTGTATGTGCCTAGCAACTGAACGTCAAAATATGTGAGGCAAAAACAGATAGAACTACAAGGAGATAGATAATTCCCTAACATAGATGGAGCCTGCAACACCCCTCTATCAGAAATAGAAAGATCCAACATGCAGAAAACCAGTAAGGACATAGATAATCTCAACACCACCATCAATTAAATGGATATAATTGACATCTGCAGACCACTTCATCCAACAATAGCAAAATACACATTCTTCTCAAGCTCCCATGCAACTTTCACCAAGAGAGACTACATTCTGGGCCATGAAATATGTGTGTTCCTATTTCTTTCCTAAGTCCAAAAGTCTATAAGTTCTCTTATAAAGGGAATTTTAGTCTCTTTTGTTACCTCCTATATTATGAGGTCTGATACCGTCTCAAAATGTATTTGAAGGGTAAATACAGCAACTATATTTTAAAATTTATTATAAACAAATAATTTTATTAATTTACACCAATGGTAATTTTTGAAAAAAATTGCTTAATTTAAACATGGATTTTCTTTAGTATTTACCATTTTGAGGAATCAGATGTTAACTCTTCTATATTTTTATGTGATTTGAGTTTGAGTTACATTTCTAGGCTTCTCTTCAATTTATATTCACAATTGAAAAAAGTATATATTCTCCAAATACTTTAATATATATATTAATTTTTTGAGGAGAAAGTCTTATTTGCTTTATATGAAATATGTGTCAGAGAAATCAGTCTGCAAGAAAGAAATAAAATAAAACCTTAGAACTAGAATAGACTTTCATGCTGTTTGGCTGAACATTTTCATTTTTCTTAGAGAAAATATTATTAAACTTAGTATTTTCTTGGATAAATATTATGAATCACAACTAGGTTAAGTGTGTTTATTCATCCCATCCATTTCCAGAGCCAACTATATCTCTCAGTTTTCCTAACAAGTAAAGCTTACATTGCTGAGTTGGAAACAACAGATGAAAATCGATGGTGATAAAAGAAAACTGTGTGGTCTTCATAAAAGTTAAACCATTAAATGGCCCAAATCACATAATCAATATACATAATAGCAAAATGGGACAAGTACAGCAATGAAATTCATTTTTAGTGTAGAGATGAACAGTGCATAATGGGTTCTTGGCCTTCTTTCCAGCCATTATAATCACAATACAACCCTTCCTGGGTTGTACTGTCATTGGTCCTTGTAGGGAAGGCAGATAAAGCAGTGCTAATTTGTTAGGCTTACAAGGACAAAGACAATTATAGTTTGGTACTTACTGTCCATTCTCCAATTAGAGGAAATAATTGAGCAAGGAAAATAGAGATAGATAAGGCCTCTGATCCTCTCTTCTAGCCTTTTCCATAGAGCCACAACATTTCTTTATCCTCAGTATACAAATGTCCATGATATCTTCTGCCAGTGAAACCTAATTAAAATTCTGATATCAAACCACTCTCAGACCCAAGGTCTTCCTACCTTGTTTGTCCCATCATTGTTGACATAATTTCTTTGAAAATGAAGAATTAATCATGTTACTCACTGGCTTAAAATGCTTCTATACTGTCTGTTGCTTTTTAATAAATTGGATTTAGTAACCCTCCTCTGCTGGTCCTCTAATCTCATCTTCTCTAAGCTAATATTTGTCTTTTTCTTCTTGGCATTAACTCCTTTATGTGCCCTTTCATGACTCTAAAAATTCCAATAGTTTCTCATCCTTTGCTTTTCCTCCCACCTGAAAACACTTCCACCCTGCTCTATGTTGTCTTAATTGGTTAAACCCAATTAAGGCTAAGCTAAAGCATCACTAATAATTTAAACCATTTCTTGACATCGTCTTACTTGTCTAGGTACATCCACTTCATAGTTTAGTTTCATAACACTTTTTCTAAGTAAAAGAATCTCTTTCTCAGCCACTGGACTTTGAAATCCTTAAGCAAAATTGTAATATCCTCTAGTTTCCATATTCAATGTGCCCAATCAAGTAGCATGAATTTCGTATACACTTGGTAGTTCTGTTTAATGAGCTAATCAATTGCTTTACCAATCACATCAAGAATTATACCTGTTTATATTACCAAAAATCACATAGTATTTCTATACTCTTATCACTGAAACTCCAAGGAAAGGCATAGATTTGAAGTATCTGACCAGTGTTAAATATAAATAACACAGTCCATATGTATAAAAATAAAACAAATTTTGGGTTAAATTTCACTACAGAATAATATATTTAGTTCTCATATTTACACTTGGTCGTGGTTGAATTTATGTAAACTACAAATTTTAAAGAAAAGAAACACTTTTCCTGCTGCTGAGATTGCAAATGTGATGTCTTCAGGGGCCAAACAAAATGGAGCTGGTGTAGCCTGTAGTCAAATGGAGGGTGAGTTGATATTCAAGCCGGGTTTACCATTGAAGGCATCCTGATTCAGAATACATTAAACAGTGCATTGATTGGACAAAGCATATCTTCGCACATCCCACGTGCAGGCACTGGTCACTTTTGATTCTCTCTATAACTGACTCTAACCCTGCTGCATCTACTGTTCTCCAGTGCTGTCTGAATCAGTGCTTTGACTTTGGGTGAGTAACCAACAAACTCTTCTCCAAACTTAGGAAGAACAATTCAGAATTAGCCTAAGGATAATTGGAAGAACATAAAACAACATTTCAGAATGGATCCTGTGAATCTCCTAGCTGAGTGATGACGCATCATGGGGACATTGTGACAGAGTTTAGTTGAGTGTGGAGTCGAGGCTTTCCATTTTCTGGTACACTTTCAGCCATCACTGAGACCTGAGCTACTTTTGTTTTGGATTTAGGAATACTAACAAAATGGAATATATTAGATTTCATTGCAATGTTATGTGTCTCTGTAGCAGTTATATTTCATTATTTTATATCCAGGCAATGGCATATTTGCTGAGGATAAAAATATTCCTTTTCATAAAATTTATTCAAAAGCTTAATAGTTATGAAACTATTATAAAAGGGAGGAAATACTAACAATTGAGTTTGTTTCAAATCTATGTTGTAAACCCTGTTAAAGACATATCCTGTATGATCAAACTGTCATTTGTCACTTTGCTGAGTGTCTCCCTTTGAATCCACCTTCCATCTTTAAGGCAACACTAATCTCAGTGTTACTCCTAAAGAATATGTGTGTTTATTATTACTGATATTGTGGATAATATTAGTGCTTTCCTAATTAAAATGCTATTGATTGTGTAGAAGAAATCTGGGATTTCAAATGGAATCCCCTTCTCCACACACACAGTATCAGAGATTATAGAAATTACAAACAATGAGGACTTTCCACTGAAAAACCCACAGGTGTCCTTAAATTCCATCAACAAAAAGTATATGCTGGATGTTCTACAGTATTTTATTTTGTTCCAAAGCTCAACTACTCTGTCATCCCTTCTACAGTCGTGAAATATAAGAGGGCAACGAACACTGAATTTTTATAGATGATCAGAAAAAAGTTACTACAAACATCAGCTCTTGAAATAATCATACTTAAAGGACTGCTAAGTATTCTGAAGACTCTTACTCGAAAGCTTGCCTATTATATGCTGGTTAGTTTAATCACCACTTTCAAACTTTTAATTCAAATATGTCATATTAACCTGGGAAAATTATAAATATTTATTAAGCTAATAATTTTGGGAGAACTATTTCTTTTGTTTTGTGACGACATTGTGTTTCCAAATCTTAGTGATTAAAACATTTCTAAGGTTAGTTACCCAAAACTTTCTGACTTGACAATCGGTGACATTCCAGATAGAGGCTGCCCCATTAGCATTAGTCTGGGGCCTGGAATGTGGCAGTGAGTTGAGATGGAGCCACAACCCATCATGGGCAGGAGGCAGGAGGGAAAAACAAACCTTTGCTGAAGAATCTACTGAGAGCCTGGGGTAGTCTCAAAAACCTATGTTTTAAAAACTCTTTATCACACCATAGCAGTGTGTCTAAACAAATGCAAACAAGAACCACAAAATTGAGCCACTGTACACACATCAGAGAAACATATTAAGGTTAACACTCATGAACTAAACAGGGGATCTCTCAATGAAGATAAAATTATCAACAACCTCTGTGCTCCAAATAGCACTGCATTCAAAGGCATAGTGAAAAAGTTCTTAAATGCTAGGAGAAACAAAAAAGTAACACGAGCCAGCCCTGATGGCCTAATGGTTAAAGTTCGGCTCTCTCACCACTTCCACAGCCTGGGTTCATTTCCTAGTCACAGAACCATATCAGCCATCTGTCAGTTGCCATGCTGTGGCAGCGGCTCACATAGAGGAAATAGACAGACTTACAACTAGGATACACGCACATGCACTGGGGCTTTGGGGAGGAAAGAAAAAAAAAGAGGAAGATTGACAACAGAAGTTAGCTCAGGGTGAATCTTTCCCTGAAAAACAAAACAAGGTAACACAAAGTGGCATCATGCTTTAGTGTATCTATTTCAATATTTAATGATCAACTGTCAAAAATAAATATAATATTATAAAGCAGAATAATGAAATTAGAAAGGTTGACAAAATAAATCCATAACACACTGGCCAAAATTTCAGTAAAACTAGAAATGAATAGCAAATATATACCTAAAAAAATAACCACTTGAGAAAATATATTAAATAATTCTTGAAACAAGAGGATAACCCAAAGTCAATTATAGACTATGCAAAAATGACTTTTAAACTGAGGCAGAAATATATCAAAAGACATGACTTTGGTCTAAGCATTCTGATTATAGGAAAACAGTGTATGACAAAGAATAAAAATATAAATAATTAAGAATAAAATTTTAAAAGAAGAACATAAAAATAAGGGTAATAAAACAAACGAAAAGACAGAAGGAAAAGTATTGTGTAAAATTTTTTAATTAAAAATAAGCACCTGCTAAGAGAATAGATACTAAAAGTTCTCGTCACGGGAAAAAAGCATTGCCTTTCATTTTTTTGATCTATATGAGACGATGTACGTTAACCAAACAGATGGTAATCATTTCACAATATATGTAAGTCAAGTCGTTATGTTGTACACCATGAAGTTACACAGGGCTGTACCTCAATTATATCTCAGTAAAATCAAAAAGAAAAGAATTAGTCAACTAAGAACCATGGAAAATATTGCAAAGAATTTTTTTAAAGGCACTAAGTTTAAAATGATTTATTGGTTAAAAAAAAAAACTTTTAAGTATTACATTTTATCTCCCTTACCTTTTAAACTACTCCAAAGTTTGGGGCTGGCCCCATGGCCGAGTGGTTAAGTTTGCGCGCTCCGCTGCAGGTGCCCCAGTGTTTCGTTGGTTCGAATCCTGGGTGAGGACATGGCACTGCTCATCAAACCCTGCTGAGGCAGCATCCCACATGCCACAATTAGAAGGACCCACAACGAAGAATATACAACTATGTACCGGGGTGCTTTGGGGAGAAAAAGGAAAAAATAAAATCTTAAAAAAAAAAAAAAAACTACTCCAAAGTTTGAAACAAAAGGAGAATTCTTTAATCTATTTAAAAAAATATGGTATCAACCTTTTACTAATACCTAGCAATTACATTACAAACCCATATTACTGAATTGTTTCAGTTTTCAATATACTTGCACATATGCTAACTATCATATTAATAGGTAATAACTATAACATTCAATAAATTATTAGCATATACAAATATAGGGGCTTACAGAAATATTGATATTGCTTAATATTAACAGTTAATTAAAACAATTTATTGCTAAGTAAATAAAAAGGTATATGACTACTTTATGCTTAGGGAGCATTGCTTAAATTTAATATCTATTTAAGTTTATAAACAATAAATTATAAAATAGTTTGTTGTTATTCTATTATCATTCACTAGTGAAAACAAGAAGCTTTCTCATTTGGTATGGGAAAAATTTCAGCTAACCAAAAATGTAAATTCACACAATAACTGTCACACATTTTACGGATGTAAAAATAGTAAATCCAAGTAGTGTTGGTGAGGCTGCTGGAAACCTCCCTTTTGCCTTGCTTGCCGGAGTATAAATTGGTGCAAATCTCCTTGATTTCTATTTGATGATGTACAACAAAAGACTTGAAAAGGTAGTTACTTTTAAACTCTAAAATTAACCATTTCTAAAACGTATTTCTCAGAAAAATTTAACTGTATATTTGTACCCCCAAATATGTTTTGATAATTATGCTGGGGGATTAATAGTATTTCAGATGATTTTTACGTTTTCCTGTGATTTTTCTTACTTTTCTTCTGTGCACATATAGTATTCAAATAAAATAATAATCCTGATGGAAATTTTTACATTGAAACCACTTTGATAACCATGATGCAAATATGCATAATTTTACAAAATATGGACAATAGTGATCTCTCAACATCATAAATTCTATAGTTATCACAATAGTGCATGCTTTTCTCTCCTTTAATGCTCCTCTTTATGCCTATGACACATTGGCATGGGTGCTGGGACAGCAGCTGATGAGCATACATGGAATATAATAATGTCAATAAGTTAACTTTGTGGACATGATGTGGACATAAAGGAGAGTAAGTCAAATTTATTTGTCAAAGCGCCAAAGTGAGTGAAAATGTTTTTTTGCTTTGGAATCTACATCTTTAAATATAGTCCACACACACACACACACGAAATAGATTGATGGTAAGGCATATATGGCTTAAAGTTAAAAGGCATTGTTCAGAGTGGTCATCTATAATCTTGGACCAATGAGTGTCAATCTAAGACACACGCAGAGACACACACACACACACACACACACAGACACACACACATACAGTTTATCTTGGTAGATTAGATGAGGACTTCTGAAAACACGTATCAAAAATCATACTATTATCTCGTCTTCAGCTGCCATTTTTTCTTTATTTTTTTCCCCTTGTCGTTTCCCTTTTTTCTGTTCTTTTTTCTCTTCTTTTATATTTCATAGTTTTAAAAATGCTGGCTATGACCACTAAATTGGATTCCCAGCCAATTAATGCAACATGGCTCCCAGTTTTTAAAATGCTGCTATACATTTCATGCTCATTGAACACATTTCTACACTGTATTCAACATGGAATAATGTCATATTTCTAATTGTTACAAAAGTAACATGAAAATGGCTTTTAAGTTTGTAAATCTCAACATTTTTGAGGGAAAACATTTTATTATATTTATTAGTCACAAAAAAATCAGAAAATTCCATATTACAGTATGTTCTACAAGACAACTGACCTGGACTACTTGAAATGTGACTGTTTTGAAAGAAAATATAAAAAGACTACTTCAGATAAAAGAAGACAAAGGAAAAATAGTAATGAAATACGTTATCAATAATTAGGATCTCGATTTGAATTTTTCAAGCTATAAAATATATTATGGAACAAGGAAAGAACTTTTGAATATGGTCTAGAGATATTAGATGATATTATGGAATTATTGTTTATTTTCCTTCATGTGATAATGGCATTACAGTTGTGTAGGAGAATGTCCTTTTTAGGAGATACTTATTCAAGTGTTTAGAATTGGTGTCATGATGTCTATACCTGACTTTTACCTGGGAGAGAGAGGAGAGAGATTGATTCAGCAAATAAGGCAAAATGTGAATCACTGTTAAATTTAGATAGAGGAAATATGTATTTATTTTCAGAATCTGTTTCCTTAATTTTCATAGTAAAAATTTCCAAAATATATTTTTGCTAGTAATTCAATATTCATTCATTTCAAATCATTGGAAAGTACAGAAACACAGATAAACAGAAGAAGCATACCTCTGATTTTATTACCTAATCATCAATAATTACTATTTTACAGCCTAGGCATAGACTCTATCATTCTATCATACAATTTTATTCGCACATATAATATCTTTTCATTACACAATTATTTACATATGGCTTTGTAGCCTGCTTTTCAGGCATAAAGTGCATTTTATGTCTTAGAGTCAAACTTCCATTGTATTTTTAATACTCCATGTCATCTATTTGTTCTTTTAAAGATGACCAGTTACTTCCATAAGGAAGTTCACTATGTAAAAATAGACCTAAATTCCAGTGTGAGTGCTCAGGACTCATCTCACTGGACTTGATAAGGGGAAACAATCTCCTGCTCTAGAAACACTCAATTGCCTTTCAGAATATCATGTTTGGCCATACTTTACTCCTACTTCTTTGGCTTCTCCTGCTCGGTCTCATTTGATGTTTTCTCCTCTTCCCCATGATCTCTAAGCATTGGTACCCCAGGGCTTTATCCTGGGACTTCCCTTTGCAGACTCACCCCCTTGGTGATCACAATCAGTAGATACCCCTCCATTTGTTTACATCTTTCTAAAATTCTCTCAATAGTGTTATATACTATTCCATAAAGAAGTCCTACATAAATTTTCTTAGATTTATTTCTGGACCATTTATAGTTTTCATGCTATTATATTTTATATATTATTTTGCGAGTGTACCTTGCTTGTATATGAAGGACAATTGTGAAGCTGATTATGAAAATAACATTTCTCAGTAAATGTTATTTAATTGGATTGGGTATTGTCCTTGAATTAAATCAATGCTGTATTTATTAGATGACTCAATAAGTTTCTGATCTCATTCTATTCATCCTGTGGAGATTTTCACCAAGGAGTGGTCTCAAAATTCCCTTTTATTTAAATTATTAAGGTGTGCATCCTACTTATACGTGTAAGCTACATTCCACAATATTATGCAAATAGTGGAGACTCAAATACAATTTGAAGTATAAGTGAATAAAAAAATATGAATGGGCAGCCCAGAGGAGAGGCATTGCTGCAGGTGTCCATTGCTAAATGAATGCATCATTTAACTGTTGCTTGGGTCTATGTTTGCAAATGGACTGTCAACAGAGATTATACAATAGCCGTATTTTTATTCCAATGCCTGGTGTAATTCCTTGTACATAGTAGGAATTCAATTAAATATTTGTTGGATTAATAACTTCAGAAAGAAATGTACGTAAGAGGAAAAAATAATTACATTGATCTCTTTAATGAAATCACAATGAAAATTAAAAATAAACTTTTCAGAATCCGTCAAGTAGAAAAAACAATACAAAGCGGCTGGATCCTAAGTTTGAAAGACAATAAGTAATCGTTTG